>NW_028151612.1:0-29836 GCF_964638095.1 Poromitra crassiceps | reverse complement strand
TTGCGATTCTACGATTATTGCGATTCGATATTACGATTTATTGCGATTTTTGTTTATTTTTTTCTTTTCTTTGTTCAGTTTGTTTGCTTTTTTACACTAGATTAGAACATGGGAAAAGTTGAATCATACACTAGAGACTGTATATTATATCATGAGTAGGGCTGGGCGATATAGTTAAAAACAGGGGCGGACTGGGATCATAATTCAGGCTGGGCATTAGATACCAAGCAGGCCAGGCTGATATGGGCCGACGCGCGTGAAATTTGGGCCGTTTGAAGCCCAATTTGGGCCGTTTGAAGCCAGATTTGGGCCGTTTGAAGTAGGGCTGCACGATATATCGTTTACACATCGACATTGCGATGTGCGCATGCGCGATAGTCACATCGCAGGACGTGCGATGTCAAAAGCAAATTAACTCGTCATGTTGCTTGATAAACTCTCACTTTAGGGGTAGCCTACTGAGTGAAATGCAGGCTCTCTCAAAGGAGAGAGACGCCCCGCTACTGTACTCACTCATTTAATGCTTAGCTTCAACACAACAAACATGCACAGAGAGCAAAATTGAATTGTTTTTGCTTATGTTGCGTTGCTGACAGTAGCCTGTCTGTAAACGATGTGATTGCGAGGCGGACTTGTCCACAGCTTGCAGCGCACTAGTATACAGCAGGCTGGCTGCTGTAACTCAACATGTCCGTGGAGTGGAGATATTTACTCTTGAAACACCAAAAAGCAAGACCGCAACTTATGACACGAAGGCTAAAGTGATTACTGAGAAGTTGTCCGTGTATCACCGCAGCTCTCTCTCCCCCTCAGTCTGATGATGCATCAGATGATAGCAGTAACGTTACGGTAGAGGTAATCATACATAGCGACTCATTTACACAAAACATGTCGGTGAAAATAAAAAGACAATAGACATAGCTGGGCAATTAAATATATATTTATTACTTTTCACGAATGAATTGTTTGTCACCGGTCGGCTGCATGTGAATCCTCGTCTCTGTACTGCCCTGCGTGCGCTCAAAAACCGGAACTCCCCAAATGCGGAGCGTACCACTTGGTAGTTTCTGGAGGGGGGTCAGACCAAGTGTGTGAAGTAACCATGTGTGAAGTGGCAGCGGTGTTTCATTGTTGATTTATTGAAACGTTAGAAGAACGAAAGAAGTTGAAAGCAGTGATTATAATCAATTAAATCTAATGTTTTTCTGCAAATAGCATCATTGGGAGGTAGATTCTGGCACTCAATATTAGGGGTGGGCAATATATCAAATTTATATCCATATTGTATTGTGATTTGAGACTATATGGTCTTAGATGTTGGATGGTAATATGGTGATACAGCATACATGTTGTCTTTCCCTGGTTTTAAAGGCTGCATTACACTAAGTGAAGTATAGGCTAGTGACATTTTAAAGTAGAATGTCATAACTCACTTTTTCATGTATGTAAGTCATGGAAATCCATTGGTCAAAATGTGTATGCACCCTGATAGATGACGCTCTGAGGCCTACCAGTAGGTCACAGCCCAGTGGTTGAGAAACATTAAAATACCTAATTTCCCCTCCAAAATCAGATGGACTCCTCTACAAAATCATCCCAATCATTCTAGAAATATTATTTTCTTTCAAATAGAGCTAATCTGGTGAAAATCTGTATTTTTTCATATCGCAATATATATCGCATGGGCGGGGAATATCGCAATGTCAGTTTTTTCCAATATCGTGCAGCCCTAGTTTGAAGTCCAATTTTACAATGAGATGCACCCACTTTAACCCTGAAGTGTAATTATTACTTCAGACTAACTAATAAAGTAATAAAACCACTAGTAAACCAGTAGGCGGCGTCTGGCCTGCTGTTCAGTGAGTGGCCTGACTGCAAGCACAAAAAAAAAAAAAAAAAAAAAAAGCGATTATCGATTCTGGAATAAAATATTGATTCAAAAAATCGTGACATTAAAAATCGCGATACTTAGGTGAATCGATTTTTCCCCCCACCCCTAGTAAACACCCAGTTAAAAACAGTTGTATTTTCCACCTTTGTAATCAAGAGAGAAATTTGACTTAATTCACAACTTGAAAAATCCTCAAGGTACTTTGAAAGTCAGTTTCGTAGTGGCGACGTATATTGTACTCTTTCAAAACAGCCACTCTCTGTATGCAAATGAGACAAACCGCTGTTGAATTTACTTCGGTAAAAAAATACTCGTCTTGCCACTCCGTCCTAAACTTTCTTTTGTCAGTGTGCCACTGCCGTGATGATGATCTGTCCATCTTGCTGAGCTGGTGTAAAGCCAGTGACTGGGGAGGGATCACATATCAGAGCTCACCCCCCAACCAGGTGATTCAGCCAACCAATCAGGAGCAATCAATCGTCAGATAGCAATGCCTCACACCCGTGTGATAGAGTCGGGGAGAGAGAATACCAGCTGCACAAAATGAACGTTAATCGTAGATACAAGAGTCCCGACATCTCCATTCAGGCGCGGACTGCATAATTGGGCACGTCGTGGAACTGCCCGGTGGCCTGGTCTGCAAAAACTTGGCCCGCGGGCCCCAAATTGTGCACCACTGCTCTGCGTAGTTCGTTTAGTGATAGGCTTTTGATGCCTCGGTGCTCTACTGAGTGATTTAGAAGATCCTTTGTTCCTGCTTCTGTCAACTTCTTTAATGAACACTGCTAGCTCTGCATTGTGAGGCTCTCTCTCTTTCTACTGTGTTATTGTTATTGTGCTGTATGTTACTGTTTCCTGTTTGTGTATCTGTACTCGCTCTGGTGGCAAACCATGTTTCCCCTCGGGGATTAAGACTAAACACCATACCATACCATCTGACGGGCAAACTCAGAGATATTACTCTTCTTGGGGTTGATGCAGGTAAAACTCTTTTTTTCTCACAGGGCTTTTGTTTGAGTCTTGCAATCAGATTTCTGAAGAGAAAGATCGTATATTTTAGATGTCTTCAATGGAATAACGTTACTATGAATAGCCTATATTCATAGTAACGTTATTCCATTGAAGACATCTGCAATCAGCATCGGCAAACTTGAGGAGATTATGCCTGCCACAGGATTCAGATATCTAATGGAAAATGGAAAAGAGGAAAAATACAGAACGCAGGTCAATAACTTCAATTAATGTTAAAACTAGAGCCCGACCGATATATCGGTTCGCCGATAACCGATATATCATATCGGCCGATATGTTGCCCGATATTGCAGATTTTTTTTTTTTTTTTAAGTTATAGACAGCATGTTGTATACCGTACTTTTCGGACTATAAGCCGCGGCTTTTCCCCCATTTTTCGGCCCTGCGGCTTATATAACGGTGCGGCTAATCTATGGATTTTTACAGCTAACGGCCACTAGGGGACCTCCTAAATCTATGGATTTTGGTACGAGAGACAGAACGAGAGCAAGACAGACAGACCCTGATTGGATGATGTTGCAAAAAATGTGCCTCGCGACCTGCTTGGAGCAGAGCCACTACGCTCTCTCAGCCACTACTGTAAAACACCCTCCCTCCTCTCTTCCTCCCTCGCTCGCTCCGGGGGAAAAATGGCAGCGATTGAGCCAGAAAGACAGTCTGAATGAAATTGAATGTAACGTTCCCAATTCTATGTATTAACTTCTAAAAAACTAACGGCAACATTTTGGAAGGCTAAGCCACACAACTAGCTCATTGTAATCTAACATCATGCTTCAAAAGATGGCGAACTGGCGGTGTTACGACGATGAGGGTAAGGACTCAAAACGGTCTCCGCTGATAAGACACGGAGATCGCTGTTACAGGCAGGCGCTACGCCTCCTCCTGGTTGGTAATTAAACATTAAAACACCTGCGGCTTATAGTCCGGTGCGGCTTATATATGTAACAAACATGCAATTTAGCTGCTGCGGCTTATATTCAGGTGCGCCTTATAGTGCGGAAAGTACGGTATATTTGATATTTTTTCTTAACTATTTGTTCTATTTCTTGTATTTTTGTATTTCTAGTTATTTATAATTATTAAATTCCCAGTTAACTTTACTGTTTCATTGCATTTATGTCATTTTGGTCAATAAAGTTTATTAATTATTAATAAGCTGTAGAATATCCTGCCTATATTACATATTTCAATTCATGTCAACTCATATCTTTGACAAGTGTTTGATATTTGAGGGATCATTGCAAAAAAATCGTGTAATATAATGTGTATATATAATGTAAGAATATCGGCCGATGGGGGGTACGGTGGTGCAGTGGTAAGCGCTGTCGCCTCACAGCTCGAAGGTCCTGGGTTCGATTCCCACCTGGGCACTGAAGGAATGCGTGCCCGTTCGCATGTCCTCGAGTGCCCACCGCCCGGGTGGGGTCGTCAAAAGGGCCTTTCTGTGTGGAGTTTGCATGTTCTCCCCGTGCCTCCCGGGGGTTTCCTTCATATACATAGGAACCCCCTCACCAAATCATGCAATATCCTGGTAGCTGATGTGGTGCCTCCTCTGGTCGTTAAGGGCGCCTGTTTGGAGGGAGGGGAACTCGTTGGAATAGCGTGATCCTCCCACGTGCTATGCCCTACCGGTGAAGCTTCCACTGTCAGGTGAAAAGAAGCGGCTGGCTAACTGCCCATGTCTCGGAAGAAGCATGGGGCCAGTTTTCGGCTCTCCCCAGATCGGCAGAGTGTGGAGCAGCAACCAGGATAAATAAATTAAAAATTAGCACTAATGGGGGATAAAAATAGGATAAAAAAATCAAAAATCAAAATAAAATAAAAAATATCGGCCGATATATCGATATCGGAATTTTTTTACTCCCTAATATCGGTATCGGCATCGGCCTCAAAAATCCAGTATCGGTCGGGCTCTAGTTAAAACCTGAATAACGCTGGTTGCCTCCTCCCATTTTTCTCATGGGACTCGAGTCAAATTGTCAAATGGTCTGAGGATAAACATCATGTTTTAGACAATAACATGGAACATTTGGAACCCTTGGAGATGATTATAGCCAAGAGAACAAGGAGAAAACTGAACTCTATTCTTTCTTTTGAAGGCCATCCTTTGTATAATGTATTTAATGCTCTACGTCAGGGGTGCCCAAATTCTTTCCCATGAAGGGCCAAAACTCAATCTGGGTGGAGGGCCGAGGGCCAAAAATAAACGTTGTGGAATTACATTAATATGTATTGTGTTTTATAGAAAATTAACATTCTAAATCTAAAATAACATTTCAATATAATAATCTACTTTTTATCTGTTTGGTAATTGTAATAATTTGCAATTGGATATATATATATTTAAAAAAACATCTGCATTTGTGGGAAGCTTGAACATTTAATAAGTAAACACTAGGGCTGTGGCGATTCACTTATCTCCCGATTCGATACTATCACGATTCTTGGGTGCCGATTCGATTTATATTGCGATTCTTAAGTATTGCGATTCTACGATTATTGCGATTCGATATTACGATTTATTGCGATTTTTGTTTATTTTTTTCTTTTCTTTGTTCAGTTTGTTTGCTTTTTTACACTAGATTAGAACATGGGAAAAGTTGAATCATACACTAGAGACTGTATATTATATCATGAGTAGGGCTGGGCGATATAGTTAAAAACAGGGGCGGACTGGGATCATAATTCAGGCTGGGCATTAGATACCAAGCAGGCCAGGCTGATATGGGCCGACGCGCGTGAAATTTGGGCCGTTTGAAGCCCAATTTGGGCCGTTTGAAGCCAGATTTGGGCCGTTTGAAGTCCAATTTTACAATGAGATGCACCCACTTTAACCCTGAAGTGTAATTATTACTTCAGACTAACTAATAAAGTAATAAAACCACTAGTAAACCAGTAGGCGGCGTCTGGCCTGCTGTTCAGTGAGTGGCCTGACTGCAAGCACAAAAAAAAAAAAAAAAAAAAAAAAAATGTGATTATCGATTCTGGAATAAAAGATTGATTCAAAAAATCGTGACATTAAAAATCGCGATACTTAGGTGAATCGATTTCCCCCCCCACCCCTAGTAAACACCCAGTTAAAAACAGTTGTATTTTCCACCTTTGTAATCAAGAGAGAAATTTGACTTAATTCACAACTTGAAAAATCCTCAAGGTACTTTGAAAGTCAGTTTCGTAGTGGCGACGTATATTGTACTCTTTCAAAACAGCCACTCTCTGTCTGCAAATGAGACAAACCGCTGTTGAATTTACTTCGGTAAAAAAATACTCATCTTGCCACTCCGTCCTAAACTTTCTTTTGTCAGTGTGCCACTGCCGTGATGATGATCTGTCCATCTTGCTGAGCTGGTGTAAAGCCAGTGACTGGGGAGGGATCACATATCAGAGCTCACCCCCCAACCAGGTGATTCAGCCAACCAATCAGGAGCAATCAATCCTCAGATAGCAATGCCTCACACCCGTGTGATAGAGTCGGGGAGAGAGAATACCAGCTGCACAAAATTAACGTTAATCGTAGATACAAGAGTCCCGACATCTCCATTCAGGCGCGGACTGCATAATTGGGCACGTCGTGGAACTGCCCGGTGGCCTGGTCTGCAAAAACTTGGCCCGCGGGCCCCAAATTGGGCACCACTGCTCTGCGTAGTTCGTTTAGTGATAGGCTTTTGATGCCTCGGTGCTCTACTGAGTGATTTAGAAGATCCTTTGTTCCTGCTTCTGTCAACTTCTTTAATGAACACTGCTAGCTCTGCATTGTGAGGCTCTCTCTCTTTCTACTGTGTTATTGTTATTGTGCTGTATGTTACTGTTTCCTGTTTGTGTATCTGTACTCGCTCTGGTGGCAAACCATGTTTCCCCTCGGGATTAAGACTAAACACCATACCATACCATCTGACGGGCAAACTCAGAGATATTACTCTTCTTGGGGTTGATGCAGGTAAAACTCTTTTTTTCTCACAGGGCTTTTGTTTGAGTCTTGCAATCAGATTTCTGAAGAGAAAGATCGTATATTTTAGATGTCTTCAATGGAATAACGTTACTATGAATAGCCTATATTCATAGTAACGTTATTCCATTGAAGACATCTGCAATCAGCATCGGCAAACTTGAGGAGATTATGCCTGCCACAGGATTCAGATATCTAATGGAAAATGGAAAAGAGGAAAAATACAGAACGCAGGTCAATAACTTCAATTAATGTTAAAACTAGAGCCCGACCGATATATCGGTTCGCCGATAACCGATATATCATATCGGCCGATATGTTGCCCGATATTGCAGATTTTTTTTTTTAAGTTATAGACAGCATCTTGTGTATATTTGATATTTTTTCTTAACTATTTGTTCTATTTCTTGTGTTTTTGTATTTCTAGTTATTTATAATTATTAAATTCCCAGTTAAGTTTACTGTTTCATTGCATTGATGTCATTTTGGACAATAAAGTTTATTAATTATTAATAAGCTGTAAAATATCCTGCCTACATTACATATTTCAATTCATGTCAACTCATATCTTTGTCAAGTGTTTGATATTTGAGGGATCATTGCAAAAAAATCGTGTAATATAATGTGTATATATAATGTAACAAATCACCAACTTGCCTCAAATAGGCTATCAGATTCAGATTGAGGCTGAAACACCTGGTGCGCTACTCCAATCCTGGCACTTGTAGGGCGTGTTCTGCCCCCAAGTGGAGTGGGAATAACACGTAATAATCATACATAATAACCCCTCCCTGAAAAAATATCCTCGGTCTGGACGAATCACAGAAGTCACCCAAATTGACGTGAAAAAAGCAGATTGCGCCAAAATGCGATGTGTTTGCATCCCTGGATATAGAAGAAAAACATATATATATATATATGTGTGTATATATATATATATATAATATTTCTTGTGATGTGGTAAATACCGCATAAATATCGGTAAATATGATTTGAATGTGTGAGGTGTGTGTGTGGGGGACCTACTCTCTATGAGGCTCTGGTAGCGTGGGTGCTGGCAGGTGAATTCGGTGCTGGGGTGGCTCCGCCCCCCCGCCTTTAGCCACTCCTCCCCGAACATCTTGATGTAGTCAAGCTCTGCCCCCCTCCTTTCCTTAGGCAGGATCTGATGGAGCAGTAACAATGCGTACAGTTAACTCGTTCCCCACCACAGTATTACTTTTAAGTTGCTAGCCAGCGGCAGCATTTTCGATCATAAGACGCCCAGAATATTTCGATTTAAAAGAAAGAACAGAGTGCCCCCACACACACACACACACACACACACACACACACACACACACACAGAGGTTGGACTCACCTCATACCGGTTGAGGAAGGCCAGCTGCCCCAGCTTGGCGATCAGCAGCTGGTTGGTGGTCGCCGGGTTCCCGTCGCTGCTCGCCAGACCGCTGCTCTGACACCTCAACGCCACCAAACTCTGCAGCTTCGCCAGCTCGTCCACCACACTCCACTGAGACAGAGACAGAGAGAGAGAGATAGAGAGACATGGAGCGAGACAGAGTGTGAGTGTGATGTTGCATTCCATTGTACTGGGAACTAGGAATTATTAGTATTACACTGTTTATTAGCACTTCTGCACTTGTGTGTCATTACATCAGTCGTACACAGTACAGTCTGGACATGTTGCTATGGTGTTTGTATGTGCGAAATACGGCGGAATGCGTCATTATCAACTGTTGCTAACAATGGCTAGCGTGGCTAGCTGGTTCCCCGACTGGTTTAATGGAACACGGTCGTGTTCCGCTCGGGTGTGACATCACTCAACTGGGATATTCCTAGTTCCCAATACAAATGGAATGGGCCATTAGTGACTGTGACAGTGTTCTGTTTCATTCATCATTTCAACAACAGTGTCGGGCAGTGGTTCTTAAATGTTTTCACATGAGGGACCCCCCTAAACTGACAAAGATTAGACCACAGACCCCCATTTGATAGGATTTTGTCCCACGGTCCCCCATATGATAATACGATTGATGCTTTAAGATGTTGTATTACATCAAGGACCCCCGGGGGTCTAAGGAGTGTAAGGAGCTGAACAGGACTGTAGTGATGACACTGACCTCAGATATGTTGTTGTGGTCCAGGATGAGACTTTTCAGGCATGGGAACATGGCTGACTTAGACCCTGCAGAGCAAACACTCAGCCGTCACAAGCATCAACTACATCACTATGGCTAGTATTATATGAATGTTAACCAATAAGATTTAAATAAATATGAATGTTAACCAATAAGATTTCAATAAATATGAATGTTAACCAATAAGATTTCAATAAATATGAATGTTAACCAATACGATGTAAACAAATGTTAATGATAACAAATAAGATTTAATCAAATGTGAATGTTGACCAATATGATTTAAATAAATGTGAATGTCAACTAATAAGATTTAAATATGCAAATGTTAAAGCCCCAGGATAGATACAGGCAGTGTCTCATCATAGACGTGTGTTCAATGGATGAGCGTGGGGTAAATCCTCCCGTTCTTCCAATGCAGCAGAGTTAGCATTTGGCTGCTAGCCCAGCCCAGGCTGGGCTAGCAGGGATCAGGGATTCAACCCCTGCAGTGAACATAACATCTGAACAGACGTCTATCTATGTAGCTGCTTTTGAATCCCCAATCCTGTAGTGTAGAGCCGCAGCACCTTCCGCTGGTGAGTCAGCCCATTGAGATATATGGCGGGTTTTACCCCACCATCTAGTCTTGCACGCCAGCTGTAGTAACATTTTGTGGGCGTTTCCACACAGACAGACTGTATCTATGTAACTCTTTTACCTTAATATAACAGCTTTTTAATAATTTTGATGCTACAGTGACTTCTAATACGGAGAATGGCGGCTGTGTCATTCCCACAGCGCCCTCTGAAGGCCTGTTCCTGCACTACGCATTTTTGGTGGCTGCGTCCCGGCCGGAGCGTCTTGATAGCGTCAAGTGGCCTGGAAATTTTAACTCCATTTCCTGCACAGCTCCTTCAAATGAAAGGTTTTCCGCTGACAAAATAACAGGATGCTTTTATTGTGAAGCAAAAGTGATTGTTAACCAACAAGGTTGATGTAAATGTGAACGTTAACAAACAGGGCTGAGGTAAATGTGAAGGTTAACTGTACCATGAGGGACGTCATCAAAGTGCAGGACAGACAGGCCAGTGTGGGACAGGTTCAGCTTCTCCAGCCTGCAGTGACACACACACACACACACACACACACACACACACACACACGCACACGCACACGCACACACACACACACACACAAGTTGATTTGTACCCCTCATTGCACCGATGGAATAATACAGGTTTTAACAGATTTGAAGCAGCAGAAGACACTAAACTCCCTCAACACAAATAACCATGGAAGGTTTTTAATATAAACTTCCCTTGGTTATTATGTTGTTAGAAAATCACCAAAAATGGGGCTTTTACCCAACAGCAATATACAATGTTGTAGGGGTTCTAAAAGCAACAAATGATTATTTTCTCCCCGCACAGCTAATTAAAGAACTTCTTTTAAATCAGCAGTAATTAAACGTTACTCAAAAAACCAAACCTTAATTCTGAAGTTCTCAACAACAGACCAATTTCAAACCTTCCCTTCCTTTCTAAAGTCCTTGAACAAGTCTCCACTCAACTAAACAATTTCGCACAATAGTCTTGATCCTTTTCAATCTGGTTTCAGGTCGCTCCACAGCACCGAGACCGCTCTCACAAAAGTAACCAATGATCTTCTTCTCGCATCAGATTCCAATTCATCCTCCCTTCTCATCCTACTAGATTTAAGTGCAGCTTTCGACACAATCGATCGTAACATCCTGCTAGATCGCTTGTCTAGCTACATGGGCATCCATGGTGCTGTGCTCTCTTGATTAGAATCATATCTGTCTGGCAGAACGCACTGTGTCTCATATAGGAATGTTAGATCCATATTCTCACTAGTAACATGTGGTGTACCGCAGGGATCTGTCCTGGGTCCCTTGCTCTTTGGCGTCTACTTACACCCTCTTGGTGATATTTTCCATAGATTTGGTATTAACTTTCATTGTTCATGAAAGTTAATACCAAATTTGACTATTGCCGACAATAGTCAAATTTATATACCAATTAGACCAGATGACCGCTCTCAAATTGTAAATCTTGAATCCTGTTTAGCTGCTGTTACAGATTGGATGTCTCAAAATTACTAGTCATCAGTCCAAACCCCAAACACCACTCCTCTCTGACCTTTAGTCTAAATATTGACAGCTGCATAATTAGTCCTATAGCTCAGTAGTGAAAAACCTTGGTGTGACCTTTGACTCTTCTCTTTCATTTGACGCTCATATTAAGGTAATCACTAAGACAGCATTTTTTCATCTTCGTAATATCTCAAGAATCCGTCCCTTTCTAGGTGCTTCAGATGCAGAAACCTTGGTACATGCCTTTGTTTCATCTAGACTGGACTATTGCAATGTCCTGTTCTCTGGTCTACCACATTGTAGTACTAAAAAATTACAACTTGTACAAAACACAGCTGCTAGAATACTATCTAGAACTCAGAAGTTCGATCATATAACCCCGGTCTCCATTGGCTCCCCATTCAGGCCAGATCGGACTTTAGAGTGCTTCTACTTACCTATAAAGCTCTACACAAGCTTGCACCCTCTTACTTATCTGAGCTGATCATCCCATATACTCCCACACGCCCCCTCCGCTCACAGGATGGTCATTATCTTACCGTCCCAAAAATAAAGAAGAAATCAGCAGGAAGTAGAGCATTCTCCTATCGTGCTCCATATCTCTGGAACCAGCTTCCCCGTTAGGGAGGCTGGCTGCATCGATATTTTCAAAACCAGACTTAAAACTTATTTATTCTCACAAGCATATGATATTATTTGATAGTGCACTTTATTTTACTATTATTTCACTCACTGTGACTGATTTATTACCTGTGTTTTAACACCCTTCCCTTTAACTCATTCACCGCCAATGACGTCTTTGACGTGTTATCAGCAATGGCCTTCCCCGCCAAGGACGTGTTTGACGTGTTTTTGTTTTTATTGGTGCAGCGCCTGCAGCAAACACTTGCCCAGCCTGTCACACAGACACAGGTCCCTGCCTTCAAAGGGTAGCCGACAGCACGCGATCAAACACATACCGCAGCTGTTGTTTTGAAATTGAGCAAGAGGGAAAGCAGAGAACGGGTAACGCTTCCTTGTGCAGACAGGAGAAACGCCATTGAAACGCCGAGCTGGAGTCGCCTTCCTCTGTGCCAGCCAGGAGAAAACGGGAGAAAGTAATCAAGAGATGTGTTTGATCATCGGAGGAATGAGGAAATGATCGATCAGTTTGCGAGGGCGGTGAGGACGTGTTGAATAGCCGAGGGGAAAACGGGAACGATCATAGATATGACAGGGAGACATGGACGAGGACGGTGTACCAGAACAAATCAAAATAAACACAGGAACAGCTAGGCAGCAGCGGGCAGAAGGCACTCACAGCAGCCCGCTGTCCTTCTCAAGAGCTCTTCAGTTGGTTCATGAAATCGCTGGGCTGCTCGCCCTCCAGTGTTGCTCCTGGCCAATCCCAGCGCCACAGGGCGTGGTTATTGCTTATCCTATGTTGGGTTAGAAATCTAAAAGGGGGATCGTGTGTGTGTGTGTGTGTGTGTGTGTGTGTGTGTGTGTGTGTGTGTGTCTGTCTGTCTGTCTGTCTGTCTGTCTGTCTGTCTGCACACTCACACCGAGTAAACTGTATTGTTGAATGTAAAAAAAAAGCACTTCATGTGTGTATATATATATATATATATATTTATTTTTTTTGTCATTTGTGTCCTAACGAATAATATTTACATGTCTGATGTCAATACAGTTAAAAATAAAAGAATTAAGAGTGAGTTATGCCTGAGATTGTGCCCTTTTACAAAAATGCTTTTTTCTCCCTTTTCTCTTCCCAGACAGGCTTTTTTGGTGAACATGGGGTGTATAAAAAGGGTTATAAGTAGAGTACAGAACATGCTAAAAGCTAACTTTCTTTTTGGGGGTGAAAGTAGAGACTTAGATCTTCATTTCGAGGTATTGGACATCACTGTAGTCCTAGTACAGAATTTACTGTGGGTCTTGAAAGATGACCAAACATTATGGAAATACTTGGCCTGTGCCAAAAATGCCAGTCAGATATTGGCAGTGAATGAGTTAACTTATTGTAGCTCTATACTGTCTGCCTTTATTTGACTTCCTTTCAACTTCATCATGCACTGTATCCTCATGTATTATTGTACTGTTCTATGATGTTTTCTTTAAAGTGTAACTGACCCCCAAAACACTTTTTTTCAGCTTTTAACCAATATATATGACTTTGGGGGTGGTGTGTGAAGAATTCTGGTCAGAATTTCCACATTTGAGACCAAACTCTTACCATTGTATAATTTTCAGCCACATAAGTGCCCTCTATGGGTTCAACCCTGATTTTTTTTTGCCCTCAAAACTGCACAAAATGTGGTACAACCTGACGTCACGATGAACCAAAGACTATAGGATTCCAAGATAGTAACTCCCCTACTCCCCCTGTACGCTTTCCTGGCTCCTCACAACTCCAAGCCTATTCCCATGATGTCACAAGCATTTTCCTACCAATTGGCTGTTTGTGTCACTTGACCTGTTAATCACCTGTTAATTGATTACAATCGCCTGTTATTTTCCTACCAAGATGGCCATGTGGTGATGTAACATAAATACTATCAATAAAAGCCACTATAATCATAAATAGAAATAAAAGGAAGGAAATGGCATTGTGTTGCTGTAAATCATTCCCAACCTTGTTCATATTAAGGAGCCCTAATTTAGTTGACATTGGGGCAATGGACCCCCATATGATTTTTTCTTTTTTTTATGTAGCCTAGATATGATTTTGTCCAGAATTCCATATATATTAGGTTGAGAGATAACAGAGAATCCTGGAATCCTCTCAAGGACCACTGGTGGTCCCCGGACCCCACATTGAGAACCACTCAACCACTTTTATTGTGCAGAGGGAAAGAGAGGAGGAGGGAGGGGGCAGAATGTTGTTTGTACTGCGGCCAGCTGCAGCTACTCCGCTCTGGTCGTGCGCCCGAGAGGAAAAAGCAGAGGGTGATTTTTACATGGCGCACTGCACCTTTGGACAAGAATCACGAAAAAAACGCAAACGAAAATGAAAAACTGACTTCATAGCGTTCTAGAGGACAAGTTGGTGAACAATTTAAAGTGTTTACCTCAATGCAGAAATCTCCCATTGTGATTACATTAGAGCGTGTTCAGAGTGGGGGGTTTGTCCTGCCTCGTATTTGTGCTCTGCTGCGGCCGGCTAACGATAACCTTGCGTCACCAGGCTCTTTTAACGATAGTTACATGACAGGCAATGGCAGTAAAGTAGTTTGCCACTGAATGACCAAATTGATATAACTTTCAACCATTTTGAACAACACTGTTTCCATACAGGTCACCAGCGTTGGCTAGTTGTTGATATTTATAAAGATTTTGTAGCTCTCATATAAGGTTGTTCTTGTTGCGGTGGGCAAACTGTCATGGCGTCGTTTTCCGGTAAACAATTTCCGAAGTTTCCTGTCTGAGCACAGCCAAAGAGTATAGTGAGACAAGAGGAGACGATCTTCGCCTTAATTTCTTGGTTTTTCCCATAGGTTTTTTCAAATCAAGCAGCATGCCGTTTTGTCACATATCTGGGGGGGGGGGGGGTAAGTCCCCTTTTAACTGTAAAGTGTTTCGGGAGAATGTCTCATGGTGATTTTACACTATAAATAAAATTGAATTGAATTTTCTTAGATTACTCATTTGTTCATAGTTCGTCTATAAAATGTCACACAATGGTGAAAAATGGTAGATAATCAGTTTACTGTCACTACCCACCAAAATCAGATCAGTTCCTCCTTGAGTCCAAGTGGACGTTTGAGCCAAATCTAAAGAAATTCCCTCAAGGCGTTCCTGAGATGTTGCGTTAACGAGAATGGGATGTGCGTACATACAGACGAAGAACCAGAAAACATAATGCCTATGCCCACGGCTGTGGCTGGCGGATCATAATAAAATCATTATACTGTAAACCAATATTTTGTCTCCCCCATTATACGTCACTTAAGGACATTTTACATGGTCTTATTACATGGACATTTTCATATACCGTATTTCCTCTATTAGTGGCCTCTATTCCATTACTGGCCTCTGCTCTAATATAGGACGGGGGCACGGCCTGCTCGGACAAATAAAGGCCCCTCCCTCAATACAGGCCGGGTCAAAAAAAACAAAAAACGAAGGAGCAAAAACTACGGTGAATACGGTACTGTATGTAAAACAACGCATCTACCGTGTGACGTAACCGGACGTAACGCAGAGACCAAACGAACCAGACGAAAGTTTGACGTTAAGTTTAAAGAGAGCGTTGTGCAATATGCAGCGGAACATTTGGTACAGTGTGATGTGGAATCAGCCCTTCAAGCAGAGCCTGCACGATGCCTACGACGAGTGGATAGCTGGACGCAGATAAGCAGTACACAGCTGGAGGTGGAAACCTAAAAGCGCCTGCTCGACCCCTGCTTGTGGACTGGGTGATCGCCGCCTGGGACAAGCTGGACAAGGATCTGATCAAAAAGTCTTTTTGTTTGTGGACAGTCTGTGAAAACTGACGGGAGTCAAGACAACCTCATCCACTGCTTCAAGCAGGCACAGCCCTGCGCCGCTGGACGGGAGGCTCTCGCCCAGCTGCGTTAGCGGGACCAGGAGAACAGACAGGCAGCCGAGGATGAGGAAGATGAAGAGGAACTGGTCAACAATGAACTTGTTGTTCTGGATGATGTTGATGATGATGACGCGGAGGATACCGACATACTAGATGAGGAGGAGGAGGATACTGAGTGAGTGAGTGACCACCAATATTTATTTGCGTTGTTTGGTTTTATGCAATATTTTGCAATAAAAGTCATGAAAATAAAGGAGTATGTCCATGAGAGTTTAATATTAAGAAATAAAGGCCTCACTCGAATACAGGCCTCTGCTCTAATATAGGACGGGGGCTCTCTGCGGCTCAGTAAATAAAGGCCCCGGTTACTATTAGGCTAGAGGAAATACGGTATGTCACTTTAAAGGTCTTTTACTTTGAACTTTATAATTTATCTTTTGAAGATTGTCTTTCTGTCTGCTCCATGATAGGCTTGAGAGGGAACGCTGGCGCACACTGGCTGGCGCACACTGGCTGGCGCTCCTCTGACATTGATTCAGAGTTTACTGCTTAAGAGATTTACCTGGCTTTTCTGCCTTTTGCTCAAGCTTCTTGTGTTTTTCTGCGTGTTGATCGATCCCTGAGTTGGAATACGAACTAGCGGGCTTTGGATTAATCAATGTAAAGTGCTGCCTACTTGCTCTACTGGGCTGTCTCCTCCTCCAGCAGCCGACTTTAATATGTATATATATATATATATATATATATATATATATATACTGTATATATATATATATATATATATATATATATATATATATATATATATATATATATACTGTATATATATATATATATATATATATATATATATATATATATATATATATACATATATATATATATATATATATATATATATATATATATATATATATATATATATATATAAATAAATAAATAAATACATAATACTGTACCTGGGCAGAGCAGCGATGTTCAGCACACTGTCCTCCACCAGTGGGTTACTTGACAGATCCAGACTCTTGAGTGACTGCAGCACATCCACTGGCCTTTAAAAGAAACGGCACACACGAGAATTACACACACTGCTAGAACAGTCGGTTCAAGAACCGGTTCGATATTCCCTCAAAAAACGTATCAAACCGGTATATCGAATTTTATAACAAAAAAATATATATACAAAAAAATAGTGTAGCCCATAAATGACTGTAATGCGACTGCAGTTGGTGGCGATAATGCACCTCTAAGCTGGTATGCCAACCAGCACTAACACTGAATAAAAATAAGCAGAACCATTTAACTGTAACAACAATCAGTTTTTATTTCTCATAACTATTCAGCTTAACTTTTCTTCAAACATCAACATAATAAACAAAATAAGACTTTTGCCTACTAGTGCAACTTGAGAAGAGGCTAATACGAAAAATCCCTAACCCTAAAAAAAAAGAAAAAAAGATTATGTTTTTTTTTCCGGTTCGCACGTTATCAAACCGGTTTGGGCTCGTACACCGAACCGGTAAAACTGAATCGACCCGGAAATTGACCCATGCCTAATACTGTCTGTATGATGAAAGACACAGGGTGCTACAGCACAGCAAGAAGGTCCTGGATTAGATTCCCGCCTAGGACGCTGTGGGCATGTCCCCCCCTGCCTTTAGTGCCTGGTGCCCAGGTGGGCTATCTCGTGAAAATTTACCTTTCTTTGTGGAGTTTGCATCTTCTCCCTGTGCTCCGGGGTTCATCCATACAACATCAGTATGGACCCCCACTAAAACCATCAGAAGATCGTCATCTGACCAGTGAGAACAAAGAACTGAAGTTGGTCCCCGCCGGGCGCTGTATAAAGGGCTCATTATACTCGAGCGAGGCGGAGCTCCGCGAGTCACGTGCAGACCTCGCGCTGGGGCAAATGCTTTTATACTCAGAAGTGATCAGCCAAGTGATCAGCGTGTATTGTACAATGGTAATAGTGAGAACAGCCCGTGAAAGGTCGCAATGAAACGCTATTATGTGCAGTACTGAGTGCGCTTTCACTCTCAAACGACCGTACATCAGCACATGAATTAATCACCAAACTTGTTTTTACTGAATAGCCGTTTCAGTTCTCAGCCCTGATAGCCTACTCTGTGGTGCTTTTAATCTCTCTCAACCATGCTCTCAACAGAACACATTTACTTGGTGAAATTACTAAAAACGAACGGTTCTAAAAAAAAAGTTTAGCCTACAACATGGGTCAAGAAATGTGGTGAAAACACAGCTCAGTGTTCAGGGCTCAGTGGCTCGAAAGCGTCCATGTTTGGAGAGAAGCCGTGCGGAGGTCGCGCTGTGAGAAAAATCTTCAGGTACGCTGTGGGCGGGGCCTACGGAGGTTGCGCCCAACACATTGACGTCATTTGACGCTTGCGCCCCTCACTACTCCCCCGCGCCCTTCAGCCCACAGCGAGTATAAAACAAGCTTTAGTCTCGCTTGCCAGTTTCCCGCTGTACCAGCGCAGGAAAGTCTGGCTCCTCTTACTCTCACTCTGGTCTAGCGGGAAAAAAATCTCTATTATCTTTACAACCATCTACCAGAAGTACCAAACAAGCCTCCTCTATTGCACAATCCAAATCTTCGCCATTTTCAGCGTGTAGGGGTTCGCTTGCTTGATAGAGTTGTTGTTTCACAGCGGCGGAGGCATTTGAGAGCGACACGCAGGGAGCAGAAAGGGATTTCCCTTTGCCCCCACTGAAATGGTCAGAACCAGAGCCTATGCCCGCAGTACAGCACATGCGCACTACTGCTGACTGCACACAGCGCATGGGCCACATGGCAAACGAGGAAGTAGTCTCTCCCCAGACTCAAATATGACGTTGAATCGCTGCGCTCCGCATACTACATAAGTGAGTCTGTGCCAGTTCACAGCCACTGCTGGTTTTCGAAGGTGGGTTGAAATTGAATGAGTGACAGGTCGTAGCACCGATGAGAGAGCGGTTCGAAAAATGGGCTGCGCCTCCAGTGTCGTCTGATCGCAAAGTCGTTACTGATTTGGGGAGGACTGAATCCACCACTGGCCAAGTGAAAGGTTCCCTCCCATAACCAGCCCTCTGAGGGAAAGTGTCCCAGACCCAGAGAGAGATCTGCAGCATGCAGTAACGTAGTGTATCAGCGTAAGAACTCTCGTGGGTCTGGCGTCGAGACTAACGAGAAAGTAACTACAGTTATACACGCCTGTTAGTTCGGTTACTCTTTGTTTTGTTCTCGGTCTGGATTCACTACGAAAATTACCGTTTGATGTAACTTTGGATTATTATTTCACGTGGTGAGTACACGAGTCACAACATGTACATGTGAGTGTTTATGGTGCTGTTTGAATGTGCATTTTGGGCGACTGAACCGAAATAAGCAAATATCCCATTGACTGCCATTGTTAGCTCTAAGCTATTAGCAGTGAAGTGCTGTACCACAGTCCATACTGCACACACATGAGAAATAAAGCCATATACGTTCTATTTTTAATATAGGCAATATGGCAAATAGCCTAAACTCCCAAAAAGTTGGCCTATCCCTTTAAAGCAGCTACGAGCAAGATTTTAGATTGTTATTAAACAGTCTAAATTTAATATCGATGCCTCACATCTTACCTATAATAGTAGATGAGACCAACGCCGAGTGAATCGGCGGGTGCTGTCTTGATGATTATAGTCTGTGTGCGGGCCGGGCAGATCAGGAAGTGAAACGAAACAGTTTACGGCGTCGGCAGCCACTTCGGCCATAACCACAAAATTACAAAATTACTTTCAAACAAACTGTTCTACATCAAAGGGTTTTCTACTCTTGCGTAACATCTCTCATTATATTCTAACAGTTTGTTTGAAAGTCATTTTGTTATTTTGTGGTTATGGCCGAAGTGGCTGCCGCAAACCGTTTAATTTCACTTCCTGATCTGCCCCGGCCGCAGACAGACTAATCATCAAGACTAACACTGGCCGATTCACTCGGGGTTCAAGCGAGACTACTTGGCGTTGGTCTCCTCTACTATTAGAGGTAAGATGTGAGGCATTGATATTAAATTTAGACTGTTTAATAAGAATCGAAAATCTTGCTCGTAGCTGCTTTAATATTGACTATATGAATACACCGACATGGACGAAACTAAGTGTTCGGAATTGGATATGAATTTTGAATCTCAGAAATAGGTATGCTATCATCCATTTGCAGGGAAGAAAATCAATTACAAGTAAAGGTAAAAGCAATATTAAACTTTTAAAAAGACTTAGGAGAAACTTCAGCAAAAACAGTACCTATTGGTACATGATTGTGATTTATTTTGGTCATAGCTGTCCGGAATTGGAGACCCTGATGTTACATAAGAAGTCAGTGAAGGAAGATCCAGGAGAACATATGGAGAGTTAATGGTGTTACCTCTGTAGTTCTGCGATGTTGTTCTGAGAGACGCAGAGCTCCTCCAGCTGCGGCCACATGGGGGCGCACTGCAGGATCTACAGGAGACCAGGAGAGACCGAATAGACCATCAGTGATACATCAATGACTAGGTTTAGGCATGGGTCGATTTCCCGTTTACCGGTCCGGTGTACGAGTTTAAACCGGTTTGATTTCATGCCAACCGGCTGAACCGACATGTATCATTACGCCAGGTAAACTGGCAAATTAAAAAGCAGCCTCAGCAACCTCTGCCGATGGCGTCACACGGCTAAATCCAACTGGTATTGCATTTAGTAATAAGCAACATGATACCGTTAAGTGATTAATCTAATGTTTATTAGTAGATTGTTTATAAACTAACAGAGTCAGTGAGAGCCGTGTACTCCTGAGGCAAGCAGCAACATGAACGAAGGAGATCAAATGTCACTAGAGGGGGAGATGCACACAGAGCATCTGAGTTGTTTTGGGGGTGAAGATGAAACATAAACGGGCCAGTGCTACAGTGTAGATGGAAGATGTGCAGTGAAGCAAGCAGTCACCACTCGCCTGGCTAAAGATATGGGGCCCTATCTTCCCAAAAGTGCTAATTTAGTGTTTGCGCTCGTTTAACGCCATGCGCAATGAAAATTGGGGGCGGACACAAGCGCATGCCTGTGATAATTGTACTGGGCATTGGCTGCCACAAGCCAAAACAGGCGTTTCAGCGCTAAAATGTGGGATAGATGGCGTTACCCTATTGTCAGCAGCGCGCAATTACTTTGCTCTAAGAGCTTTGAAAAGGACCTCTTATGCGCAAATACCTCCCTGCCCTGGGAGCGCACCCGTAATCTCCGTGCAGCGCAGCGCAGTGCGAAGTAGAATTCCTTTTGGAGATGTCATTACGCACAGCCTAGACATCAAATTATGCTGCTAAAATTGGGTATTAGCAGATAATTCAGTGAGGCAATCAACTATAACTCACTGAGAAACTTTTATCACATCGCAAAGAGGGAAATGAATTGAGAAAACGTGTTGGACAATGGACATAGGCTATTTACCCTAGCCCGGAGGGTCGTTGGCACTACAGACGATCTGTCAATAAACTCTCTCTGTCCTCGCACGAGTGAGTACACTCTATTACGCATGGAGAGAATTACAGCATATTGCATGCCTCGCGCAAACAGCCATTGCGAGACGGGAATCTGATTGGTTTTGATTGACGTAATGCCCAGCATTGCCTGGCCATGCCTGTGAATAATTCTGGTAGTTAAGACCGCCCAAATCCCGTTTTCGCAGGCATTTGGGGGCGCAGATGATTTTGGCATGGCTCTAATTTGCATCTGCGACAGGTGCCGTTCCGCATGCCCGCCGAGAATTGCATCCCCAAAATATTTTGGGGCTTTTTTAACTTCGAAATCAGGGAGGTCACGTCTACCAGACAATTATATCACTTTTAAACAGTTAAATTTCTGTATAAATCATTATAATATGCTCCCGTGAGGTGGGGATGCTGCCGGCGCTGGGGTGCAAAACTCTGCAAAACTCGCAAGGCGCAAGGCGGACTGCTATCTTCCCTGCCTTAAGGCACGCGCAAACAGGTGCGCAAGCGCTATTAGGGGATAGCGCCTGTCGGAAGATAGGGCCCATGATGTCAGTGGAAAAGGAGTCTTTTAAATCCACGCTTCTGACACTCAACCGTCAATATGATCCACCAGGTCAAAAGTATTTCTCTAAATACTAATATTTTCTCTGCCATCCCTGAGCTGTACAACAAACTGAGAAAGTTTGATCTCAGAAGTTTTGATCTCAGAGGGCCATACAGTAACTTTGCGCTGACTACGGACATGTGGTCAAGTATGATTCATGACACCATACATTTCGCTGACAGTTCATTAAAACGAGCACCGTTCAGTTGTTGTTCTTCTTTTTATTTAGTGTTATTGGTCGTTGGCAAACCAGCTTAGAGGTGCAGTATCACCACCAACTGGACTGGAGTTGCAGAGTCATTCATGGGCTCAACTGGGAAATGCGCTGTTCAAAGTGCGACACCTAGTGGTAAAATTCGGTATACCGGTTAGGTACAGTTTAATGTATAATATCGAATCGGTTTTAAAAAATTTACACCGACCCATGCATGACTATCGGCATGAATGCATTGATTCAAAGGGTAGATTTTTTTTTTTTTTTTGCATTCTCCAAACTGGATTAACAAACATTAGATTCACGTGGATACATTGGTCTCCAGAGATTGGTTGAGGAAAATGGAATTCCCCTGGGGGATTCCCCTCATGCAAATAACTTAAAAGTGCAATCTCAGACTATAAGATGGAAATGGAGTCTAACGAGTTGACAACTCAGTCTGATATGAGGATAGAGACAGAGGAGATTTGGAAACTAAATCACGAAAAATGAATATTATGGTTCTTTGAAGCAGCAACAAGCAACTTTTTCAATTGTTATTAAACAGTCTAAATTTAATATCAATGCATCACATCTTACCTCTAATAGTAGACGAGACCAACGCAGAGTAGTCTCGTTTGAACCCCGAGTGAATCGGCCAGTGTTAGTCTGTCTGTGGCCAGGGAAGATCAGGAAGTGAAATGAAACGGTTTGCAGCAGCCACTTCGGCCATAACCACAAAATAACTTCCAAAAAACCTGTTAGAATATAACGAGAGATGTTCGCGAGAGTATGCATGGCGTTCACATTGTTTATTAGGGGTGTCAAAAATAATCGATTATAATATGCATCGCGATGCGGACGTGCACGATTCTGCATCGATTAACAAATATCAAAAATCGATTATTGAATTTTTTTTTTTTTTTTTTTTAATCAAATAAAATAGAATGTAAGTACATGCAGTTGTTTATTTTAATTATGGATCATAATACAATGCTATTCCAAATGCACTTTTATTTTAAAAGTAGCCACACAGTGAGAAAAAAGAAAGTGAGAAAAAATAAATCATGTATTGCGGAAAAAGTGATGCATCGATTTAAGATGCATCGCGATGCATCGTTTAATCGAATCGAATCGAATCGTTGACAGATGAATCGTAATCGAATCGAATCGTGAGGCCAGTGAAGATTCACAGCCCTATTGTTTATGCTATGTTGCTAGGCAGCGCGAACGGGATAGGCAGGCAGCTGCGTTTCACTTCCGGGTTTCACTTCCGCGTTTATCCGGTCCGGCGGTAAGGAGAGAGAGAGAGAGAGCCCCCTGATGACGCGAGTTTAGACAGACACAGACTTAATAATCATCTAAGGGAGCAATCTCCGATTCACACGGCTTTGGTCTCAGCTACTATTATAGGTAAGATGTGATGCATCAATATTGTAATTATACTGTTTAATAACAATCGAAAAAGTAGCTTGTAGCTGCTTTAAGGAAGCTGAATAGTCTGAGAATAATATACATTTCCTCAACCAAACAGAGAGTCCAACATTTCAGGTTGGACTGTCGCCTCTGTGTTTGGTTTCCCTATAGTTACTGAATGACTTCCGGAGAGGGTACAAGGCCTGCTTAGGATCAGTGAGTAGGAGTGCCCGTGGGTGCTGTGGTGGGCGGACCATGAACACCCGTGGGTGCTGCGGCTGGTGGGCCATGAGCACCCGTGGGTGCTGCGGCGGGCGGACCATGAGCACCCGTGGGTGCTGCGGCGGGTGTTTGGGGGTACCTGAGTCCAGGTGAGGGAGCAGCTGGTGAGGGCGAGGAGCTTCAGGCTGGAGAAGGCGTGGCTCTGAGCCCCGGGGTCAGAAGGCAAACACAGTCTGTTGTGGCTGCAATGAGACAAAGGAAAAGCATCACTGCCTCCTGTGGGGAAACTCAGTCACTGCACCAGAAACATGATACATGTAATACAATACAGCAGAGTTAAAGTGATAATCTTTTAAGATGTCCCTTTTGTTTTCTTGGGTGACACTGACACCTATGGCGATGAGTGGTAATTGCAGGTGAGATCCAAACAGTGTTGCATAATGACATTAGTCAGTTTGTTCGGACATAGTAACCACCTGTAATGCTACAGTAGACCGGAAAACAGTAGCTTGTTATCCTACTTCACACAAGAGTTGTCAGGAACCTACAGTAACCTACAGAGTGAGTCTATTGTGTTAGCTCCACCTACAGTAACCTACAGAGTGAGTCTATTGTGTTAGCTCCACCCACCCTGTGAACCTACAGTAACCTGCAGAGTGAGTCGGTTGTGTTAGCTCCGCCCACCCTGTGAACCTACAGTAACCTACAGAGTGAGTTTATTGTGTTAGCTCCGCCCACCCTGTGAACCTACAGTAACCTACAGAGTGAGTCTATTGTGTTAGCTCCGCCCACCCTGTGAACCTACAGTAACCTACAGAGTGAGTTTATTGTGTTAGCTCCGCCCACCCTGTGAACCTACAGTAACCTGCAGAGTGAGTCTATTGTGTTAGCTCCGCCCACCCTGTGAACCTACAGTAACCTACAGAGTGAGTCTATTGTGTTAGCTCCGCCCACCCTGTGAACCTACAGTAACCTACAGAGTGAGTCTATTGTGTTAGCTCCGCCCACCCTGTGAACCTACAGCAACCTGCAGAGTGAGTCTATTGTGTTAGCTCCGCCCACCCTGTGAACCTACAGTAACCTACAGAGTGAGTTTATTGTGTTAGCTCCGCCCACTCTGTGAACCTACAGTAACCTACAGAGTGAGTCTATTGTGTTAGCTCCGCCCACCCTGTGAACCTACAGTAACCTGCAGAGTGAGTCTATTGTGTTAGCTCCGCCCACTATGTGAACCTACAGTAACCTACAGAGTGAGTCTGTTGAGTTAGCTCCGCCCACTCTGTGAACCTACAGAGTGAGTCTGTTGTGTTAGCTCCGCCCACTCTGTGAACCTACAGTAACCTACAGAGTGAGTCTGTTGTGTTAGCTCCGCCCACTCTGTGAACCTACAGTAACCTATAGAGTGAGTCTGTTGTGTTAGCTCCACCCACCCTGTGAACCTACAGAGTGAGTCTATTGTGTTAGCTCCGCCCACCCTGTGAACCTACAGTAACCTACAGAGTGAGTCTATTGTGTTAGCTCCGCCCACCCTGTGAACCTACAGTAACCTATCAGAGTGAGTCTATTGTGTTAGCTCCGCCCACCCTGTGAACCTACAGTAACCTGCAGAGTGAGTCTATTGTGTTAGCTCCGCCCACCCTGTGAACCTACAGTAACCTACAGAGTGAGTCTATTGTGTTAGCTCCGCCCACCCTGTGAACCTACAGTAACCTGCAGAGTGAGTCTATTGTGTTAGCTCCGCCCACCCTGTGAACCTACAGTAACCTGCAGAGTGAGTCTATTGTGTTAGCTCCGCCCACCCTGTGAACCTACAGTAACCTACAGAGTGAGTCTATTGTGTTAGCTCCGCCCACCCTGTGAACCTACAGTAACCTGCAGAGTGAGTCTATTGTGTTAGCTCCGCCCACCCTGTATCACCACAGACACCAAGTTCATAAATGCTGCAATTGTGAAAATGCAAAGGCTTCCATCAATGGAAGATAATAGAAGATAAATAGTGACTTAACAGAGATTTATGTACATGGAAATCTTTTAGAGTAACACTTTAAAGCTGCTAAATGTAGCACTTTAAAGGGGAACACTGACATTTGGGGGAGGGGTGATTATTATTATCATTTTTAATAAAGGCCATTACAGGCCTACATGCACAGTACACATTTTCAATACAAAATTCCATACTTTTTCTAGGCCTTGTTAGAAGATTTTGTCCCTGCTAAGTAGGTCATATCACTGTATAGATGAAGACTTCTTTACAGCCACAAATATCTGAATATGTGAGATGATTGGCAGTGTTCCTACACACTTTTCATTTTAAAACCAGGCAGACCCATTATGTTCATGACTGGATGTGATTTTGGTGGGTATTTGATATAATGCATGCTGACAGCGGCTGGGTCATCAAGGCATCCCTCCATCATCTGAACATTCTTCTTCACATCAACAACAACTGTGGAGTGAAAGTGGCTCCACAACAACATCAAAGCTAGAATTAGCGTTGTGTGTGTGTATGTGAGTGAGTGCGACCTGAACAAAACATGTTCCATACTTGAGCAAGAGTTCCTTGAGCTGGGGCATGTGCTGGGTGATGGAGGCCACGTGGTCCCAGCAGCACAGCAGGTTCTCACTCAGGTCCAGAGTCTGCACGTCTGGAGGACGCGTTAAGGCTGCTCACTCACTTTCACATCAAATACAAGGACTTCCAATGACTTTCAAAAGTCTTGGTTGGGGCAGTTCAAGCACTTAAAAGTGGCATTTGGGGTGACATGACATTGGTTAAAATTAGACACCATACAATCCTGGTTGGTTACTCCTTTTCTCTTTTCTTTATTACTTATGTGTGTTTTCTGTCTGTTTTTAAGAGCTGCACTGAGGCAAATTCCTATCAACTGTGCAATAAATTATTGAATCTTGAACTTTGAACTCTAGTGAAGGAAAGCAGTTGAAATCGGTCCAAAATTAACTTTCTGGCTCACCTCTGCCAATGGCATGTAATGTGACAAAATGTACAGGACAAAAACATTGAATGACCATAGAACTGCATCATACATTATTTGACTAAAAATAATTATCTCAAGTTTTTAGTGAGCAAACCCATTGTATTTCAGCCAGGATCTCGGGCTTCATATAGTCCGTAGCCTGTTGTTAAAGGCAGCCTATTATGTAGAACAGGGGTGGGCAATTATTTTTCATGGGGGGCCACATGAGAAACCCAGATTGTTGCCGGGGGCCGAACAAATATTGTCATGCCGTAACCCATGGATGGGTAACTTTGAGAGAGGGCCACAAAAAATGTCCTCGCTACCAGGTTTTGCTGAGGGCCGAACGGCGCCAGCGTGAAAAATTTGGTGCATTTGAAGCCAGGTTTAGAGGAATAACTAATTTTAAACAGTTGTGATGTCATTATTCAGTCTTAACCACCAATATTTCATCCTTTTCTCACTCACTCCTATGTCACCACCTGCTCTCAGGGCTTGAAATTAACTTTTTTGACCACCTGCCAATATGGCTGCTAGATTTTAAAGTTACCAGCCAATTAGAATTTCCACTAGCCAAAATGTTTTTCTTGAAATAAATCAGAATATGAGTGGGTTAATTTAAGCATAAGTATCAGTAAGTGGCCCGGGATGATCAAAGCCTGTGTTGAGGGTCACACGAACAAAAATGCAGTCTTGAAGCTAAATAAATCCAAAACCAATGAGTTAATTATTTAAATTTCTAATTCAATGTAGCCTTTTAGTCATAAAGATTATTGAAAGATATTCCATATTCCAGACTGAAATGCTATAACAGAAGTGGAGTATTGGCCAGAATGACATGAACATTTGGACACTTATTCAACGGGTATCTTGCATGTTGCGTTCAGGTGCACTGTGTAAAAAAACAAAACAAAAAAAAACAATGTTTTTTTTTTTTTTGCAATTCCATCGCGCATCCGGCCTGCGGGCCGTAGTTTGCCCATGTATGATGTAGAACAACCTGTTAACACTTATGTAGTGATTTACTTTTTTCCCTATTTTTTTTAAACTTTTTATTACTTGTAGTTTATCATAGGCAAAATGTTTAGACAACTCTGGTCTATTCAAGCAGCACTTTTGGGCACTAATACTTTCAATTTGGGATGACATTTGGTTTGAATAATATTATTGAAATAAAATGCGTTTATTTATTTTTATCTGATCCATCGATTAATCGAAGTAATAATCAACAGAGTAATCGATTATCAAAATAATCGTTAGTTGCAGCCCTAATGTCAAGATGCTGGGTCAGAAAGCTGAGGCATATTGATGCATGGGTGCTACATAAAACAATAATTTGTATCTTGTCATGAATTATGTGCTTGTTCGATTTCAGAATACGTCCTGTACTGAAGTAGCTTGGTAAACCATGTGGTCACATGAACTCACATTTGTTTCATTCTGCGAGACCGTCCCGCCCCTGCCCCGTGCGTTTTCAGGAGCCACAACACGGATGGGCCAATCAGGGACCTGCCTCGTAGTTGACATTGTGAACCGGCCAATCAGGAACGCCGGTGGCGAAACAGTAACGGCTGCCTCCATGGCTCTCCGGCTCGACCAGTAACGTCGACATCCGTCGAGTTCACACAGCCGTAAGTGCAGTTATTGCAGAAATAGACTCAACAGCAACATTTAAACGTGTTTAAAAGTAGGGGAGTATGCAACAGTGGAGTTTCTCGGCAGAAAAGACGTTTTTTTGCCATTCTTCCGAGTGGATTTGGATTTGACTGGATCTGACGCCGATTGGCTGAAGGACTGGCTACTTCGATCCAGCCACTGTGCAGAGCTCGGAGACCAGACGATTCCACAGAACCAAAGAGAATGTGAGTTGACGGATCCGGATGGTTTTTAACCAGGCTAGTACTGAAGATACATGATGAGAGTGGAGTCTATGGAAGGATACTGGGTGTAGCTTTGTGGATTTTCCCGGCGTCAGCTCCTGGCCCGTTCACTGCTCGTTTACTCAGAGAAAACACTGTAAGCTCCTCAAACCTACAGTAGAGACACACACGCACGCACGCACGCACGCACGCGCACACACACACACACACACACACACACACACACACACACACACACACACACACACACACACACACACACACACACACATTGTTTTTCACCATTTTGTGACATTTTATAGCCCGAACAGCTAATTGATTAGTTGAGAAAATAAGCAACAGATTAATTGATATTGAAAATAAATATTCTGTTGCAGCCGTAGTAGTAGTAGTTACTGTGTGAAAAAGTACTATTGGCAGGAACACAGCCAGAAAAGCTTCCTAGATAGATAGTTGTTGTTGTTGTTGTTGTAACTTGACTGAAGGTTGTTTTGCCACACATTTTCACAAATAAAATTTAAAAACTTTTGCAGGACTTTTCAAGGGTCCATAATAGAATGCCCATGTAATTACTCTAAATCAATACCAGAAATTATTACTACACTGACTGGACAAATATAAATAGGGCAAACACCTCTTTATAATGGATTTGAGTGCCTTTAGAGTCCCAGCGTCACATCACATTATGGAAGCTATTGAAAAAAAAAATCAAATACAAGAAGCACTAAAATCGACACACATTAGAGCTACGTTGCGTAAACAGCAACAGAAAATAAATGTTGTTACATTACATGGTGCAACGGGATGGGACTCCCGCGGGACCCATCGCAAATTTCCTGGGAACGGGCGGTAATCACGTTGGCGCGGGCAGTAACGGGCAGTAAAAAAATAAACTGCAGGTCCCGTGATTTCAGTCTCTCCTCATTGAATGCTGAGTAAGTCAGTCATCACCTCGGAGATACATCATCTTTGGCAGTGTGCGCACTGGCCTGCCTGTCAGTCTGTGAGCTGCTAGGCCACCCTGACCCCTCGGCTCGGAGCAGCAGAGACAGACAGGCTGCATGTGAGAGGAGAAGCGAGCAGAGAAACAAAGAGTGCTTCCTCTGCGTAAAACCAGGAAATAAAATGAGAGATGGCAGCGAGGGCTGTTCAGTTACACCCAGAGACATTGAACTTTTCAAACCCAGCAGAATAGCTGTGCTGGATAAGAAGATTTCACAGATTTCAGATGGCTTCATGACTCAATGAGAGAAAGATCAGGTGAACTCACTCTTATATGTAAATGGCTTGGGAGATGCAGCTGATGATGTTTCTGCAGTTTAACCACCATGACTGAGACAGATAAGAAGACTAGAGATGCACCGATTGCCATTTTCTTGGCCGATTCCGATTTTTGAATAGTC
>NW_028151613.1:15000-66461 GCF_964638095.1 Poromitra crassiceps | reverse complement strand
AATAAAAAATAAAAAAAATAATTAATTAAGACTATCAAAAATAAGAATTAATATCAAAATCCATGTACACGGACCAGCAGGCGGTTAAGGGTTAGCGGGTTAGCGGGGTACAAGGGTTGTATTAGCTTAGTTTAAAGGGATAGTGCGGATTATTGGACATAATGTTGTATGAACTTCATCCCAGCTGTAGAGTGCCTGGGGAGCTCACTTACTGATCCATGATTTCTGTGGGCGGAGCTATAACTTGATCTGAGTGGAGAAAAACTAGTCCCGACAGACACTACAGGGTCACGGAGTTATCAAATTGTACCCCTAAAGAACGCATGCATGTGTTATGACATCTCATTTCAACAATAAAACCGCAGGCTCGTAGTTGCTCAGACCGGCGCTATTTATTGGCACTATTTTCTGGCTAGTATCACTCCGCGCACTGCAGCCGCGGAAGCCATTACCGGTGTGTTCAGGTGTTCAGACAGCACGGGCTGTAAACAGCATGACAGTAACTCACCTGTGCATCCTGTTCCCGCATGACAGTAACTCACCTGTACATCCTGTTCTTGCATGACAGTAACTCACCTGTACATCATGTTCTTGCATGACAGTAACTCACCTGTACATCCTGTTCTTGCATGACAGTAACTCACCTGTACATCATGTTCTTGCATGACAGTAACTCACCTGTACATCCTGTTCTTGCATGACAGTAACTCACCTGTACATCATGTTCTTGCATGACAGTAACTCACCTGTACATCCTGTTCTTGCATGACAGTAACTCACCTGTACATCCTGTTCTTGCATGACAGTAACTCACCTGTACATCCTGTTCTTGCATGACAGTAACTCACCTGTACATCCTGTTCTTGCATGACAGTAACTCACCTGTACATCATGTTCTTGCATGACAGTAACTCACCTGTACATCCTGTTCTTGCATGACAGTAACTCACCTGTACATCCTGTTCTTGCATGACAGTAACTCACCTGTACATCCTGTTCTTGCATGACAGTAACTCACCTGTACATCATGTTCTTGCATGACAGTAACTCACCTGTACATCATGTTCTTGCATGACAGTAACTCACCTGTACATCATGTTCTTGCATGACAGTAACTCACCTGTACATCATGTTCTTGCATGACAGTAACTCACCTGTACATCATGTTCTTGCATGACAGTAACTCACCTGTGCATCCTGTTCCCGCATGACAGTAACTCACCTGTACATCCTGTTCCTGCATGACAGTAACTCACCTGTACATCCTGTTCCCGCATGACAGTAACTCACCTGTACATCCTGTTCCTGCATGACAGTAACTCACCTGTACATCCTGTCCCCGCATGACAGTAACTCACCTGTACATCATGTTCTTGCATGACAGTAACTCACCTGTACATCATGTTCTTGCATGACAGTAACTCACCTGTACATCATGTTCCCGCATGACAGTAACTCACCTGTACATCCTGTCCCCGCATGACAGTAACTCACCTGTACATCCTGTCCCCGCATGACAGTAACTCACCTGTACATCATGTTCTTGCATGACAGTAACTCACCTGTACATCATGTTCTTGCATGACAGTAACTCACCTGTACATCATGTTCTTGCATGACAGTAACTCACCTGTACATCATGTTCCCGCATGACAGTAACTCACCTGTACATCATGTTCCCGCATGACAGTAACTCACCTGTACATCCCGTTCCCGCATGACAGTAACTCGCCTGTACCCTAGAGGAGAGAGGAGAGGAGAGGGGAGAGGGGAGAGGAGAGGGGAGAAGGGGAGAGGGGAGAGGAGAGAGGAGAGGAGAGGGGGAGGGGAGAGGGGGAGAGGAGAGGGAGAGGGGAGAGGAGATGGGGAGGGGAGAGGAGAGAGGAGAGGAGAGGAGAGGAGAGGGGAGAAGGGAGAGGGGAGAAGGGGAGAGAGGAGGGGAGAGGAGAGGAGGGGAGAGAGAGGGGAGAGGAGGGGATGGGAGATTGCTCCCCCGTCCCCTCCGCTCGCCTCGTCTCCCCCCCCCCTCCTCTCCCCTCTCCCCTTCTCCCCTCTCCTCTCCCCTCTCTCTCCCCTCCTCTCCCCCCCCCCTCCTCTCCCCTCCCCTCTCCCCTTCTCCCCTCTCCTCTCCTCTCCCCTCTCTCTCCCCTCCTCTCCCCCTCTCCTCTCCTCTCCTCTCCCCCTCTCCTCTCCCCTCCCCTCCCTCTCTCCTCTCCTCTCCAGCGGCCTCTCTGGTGCCCATTTAGAGGCGGTTTGGCTGGATATTTTAATGCCTAAAACCAAGCCCCTTTTAGTCGGGATGTCATTTTATGGATTTCCGTTTTGGAATCCTAACAACAATTGTTGTTGCTAACTATCGATAGTCAGTAGCCGTGCTGGTGCGGTCAAGCCATATTATTATTATTATATTATATTATAACATTGCTAACGTTGTTACGAAATGCCATAATTATCGGTGGTAATGTCGTTGTTAAGTTGTTTTTATCAAGATACAGCTTACGTGTAATGTTTGCACGGACATTTTCGTAAGATGACCGGGCTAGCGTTATCTCCCAGGCTGTTTATCTAACGATAGATCATTAGATAAAAAGCATCCTGTCCCTTTTGGACCAGGAATCCAACTGCGCCATGCGCGGGCCTCTCCGGGCACCGTAAAAAACCTCATTTTCGTAACCCTAACCCTAGGTGCTAGTCGGGGTTAGACAATTGCTCGGCAACGAAACTCCTGAGCGAAAAGGGCCCCATACGTTTTCTGCTCCCTTTTGGACCAGGAATCCAACTGCGCCATGCGCGGGCCTCTCCGGGCACCGTAAAAAACCTCATTTTCGTAACCCTAACCCTAGATGTGGGTATGGCAATTTGCAATGGTTCGGCAACGAAACTCCTGAGCGAAAAGGGCCCCATACGTTTTCTGCTCCCTTTTGGACCAGGAATCCAACTGCGCCATGCGCGGGCCTCTCCGGGCACCGTAAAAAACCTCATTTTTGTAACCCTAACCCTAGGTGCTAGTCGGGGTTAGACAATTGCTCGGCAACGAAACTCCTGAGCGAAAAGGGCCCCATACGTTTTCTGGTCCCTTTTGGACCAGGAATCCAACTGCGCCATGCGCGGGCCTCTCCGGGCACCGTAAAAAACCTCATTTTCGTAACCCTAACCCTAGATGTGGGTATGGCAATTTGCAATGGTTCGGCAAAGAAACTCCTGAGCGAAAAGGGCCCCATACGTTTTCTGCTCCCTTTTGGACCAGGAATCCAACTGCGCCATGCGCGGGCCTCTCCGGGCACCGTAAAAAACCTCATTTTTGTAACCCTAACCCTAGGTGCTAGTCGGGGTTAGACAATTGCTCGGCAACGAAACTCCTGAGCGAAAAGGGCCCCATACGTTTTCTGCTCCCTTTTGGACCAGGAATCCAACTGCGCCATGCGCGGGCCTCTCCGGGCACCGTAAAAAACCTCATTTTCGTAACCCTAACCCTAGATGTGGGTATGGCAATTTGCAATGGTTCGGCAACGAAACTCCTGAGCGAAAAGGGCCCCATACGTTTTCTGCTCCCTTTTGGACCAGGAATCCAACTGCGCCATGCGCGGGCCTCTCCGGGCACCGTAAAAAACCTCATTTTTGTAACCCTAACCCTAGGTGCTAGTCGGGGTTAGACAATTGCTCGGCAACGAAACTCCTGAGCGAAAAGGGCCCCATACGTTTTCTGGTCCCTTTTGGACCAGGAATCCAACTGCGCCATGCGCGGGCCTCTCCGGGCACCGTAAAAAACCTCATTTTCGTAACCCTAACCCTAGATGTGGGTATGGCAATTTGCAATGGTTCGGCAACGAAACTCCTGAGCGAAAAGGGCCCCATACGTTTTCTGCTCCCTTTTGGACCAGGAATCCAACTGCGCCATGCGCGGGCCTCTCCGGGCACCGTAAAAAACCTCATTTTTGTAACCCTAACCCTAGGTGCTAGTCGGGGTTAGACAATTGCTCGGCAACGAAACTCCTGAGCGAAAAGGGCCCCATACGTTTTCTGCTCCCTTTTGGACCAGGAATCCAACTGCGCCATGCGCGGGCCTCTCCGGGCACCGTAAAAAACCTCATTTTCGTAACCCTAACCCTAGATGTGGGTATGGCAATTTGCAATGGTTCGGCAACGAAACTCCTGAGCGAAAAGGGCCCCATACGTTTTCTGCTCCCTTTTGGACCAGGAATCCAACTGCGCCATGCGCGGGCCTCTCCGGGCACCGTATAGGTGCTAGTCGGGGTTAGACAATTGCCATGCAAAAAGGCCTGGCACATTTGGAGGAATATTGATAGAAAACTACCTGTTATTATTGAACCATTCCACTTCAGACTCATAGTACCTCACCCCGGGGGTTCACCCAGAAACTTTCAGAAAAAACTGATGTAGCATTTCAGAATAAAAGCCTTCTAACTATTCATATTTCACTGCATCACATGTACATTTGGAGGAATATTGATAGAAAACTACCTGTTATTATTGAACCATTCCACTTCACACTCATAGTACTCCACCCCAGGAACCAGGAATCCAACTGCGCCATGCGCGGGCCTCTCCGGGCACCGTAAAAAACCTCATTTTCGTAACCCTAACCCTAGATGTGGGTATGGCAATTTGCAATGGTTCGGCAACGAAACTCCTGAGCGAAAAGGGCCCCATACGTTTTCTGCTCCCTTTTGGACCAGGAATCCAACTGCGCCATGCGCGGGCCTCTCCGGGCACCGTAAAAAACCTCATTTTTGTAACCCTAACCCTAGGTGCTAGTCGGGGTTAGACAATTGCTCGGCAACGAAACTCCTGAGCGAAAAGGGCCCCATACGTTTTCTGCTCCCTTTTGGACCAGGAATCCAACTGCGCCATGCGCGGGCCTCTCCGGGCACCGTAAAAAACCTCATTTTTGTAACCCTAACCCTAGGTGCTAGTCGGGGTTAGACAATTGCTCGGCAACGAAACTCCTGAGCAAAAAGGGCCCCATACGTTTTCTGGTCCCTTTTGGACCAGGAATCCAACTGCGCCATGCGCGGGCCTCTCCGGGCACCGTAAAAAACCTCATTTTCGTAACCCTAACCCTAGATGTGGGTATGGCAATTTGCAATGGTTCGGCAACGAAACTCCTGAGCGAAAAGGGCCCCATACGTTTTCTGCTCCCTTTTGGACCAGGAATCCAACTGCGCCATGCGCGGGCCTCTCCGGGCACCGTAAAAAACCTCATTTTTGTAACCCTAACCCTAGGTGCTAGTCGGGGTTAGACAATTGCTCGGCAACGAAACTCCTGAGCGAAAAGGGCCCCATACGTTTTCTGGTCCCTTTTGGACCAGGAATCCAACTGCGCCATGCGCGGGCCTCTCCGGGCACCGTAAAAAACCTCATTTTCGTAACCCTAACCCTAGATGTGGGTATGGCAATTTGCAATGGTTCGGCAACGAAACTCCTGAGCGAAAAGGGCCCCATACGTTTTCTGCTCCCTTTTGGACCAGGAATCCAACTGCGCCATGCGCGGGCCTCTCCGGGCACCGTATAGGTGCTAGTCGGGGTTAGACAATTGCCATGCAAAAAGGCCTGGCACATTTGGAGGAATATTGATAGAAAACTACCTGTTATTATTGAACCATTCCACTTCAGACTCATAGTACCTCACCCCGGGGTTTCACCCAGAAACGTTCAGAAAAAACTGATGTAGCATTTCAGAATAAAAGCCTTCTAACTATTCATATTTCACTGCATCACATGTACATTTGGAGGAATATTGATAGAAAACTACCTGTTATTATTGAACCATTCCACTTCACACTCATAGTACTCCACCCCAGGAACCAGGAATCCAACTGCGCCATGCGCGGGCCTCTCCGGGCACCGTAAAAAACCTCATTTTCGTAACCCTAACCCTAGATGTGGGTATGGCAATTTGCAATGGTTCGGCAACGAAACTCCTGAGCGAAAAGGGCCCCATACGTTTTCTGCTCCCTTTTGGACCAGGAATCCAACTGCGCCATGCGCGGGCCTCTCCGGGCACCGTAAAAAACCTCATTTTTGTAACCCTAACCCTAGGTGCTAGTCGGGGTTAGACAATTGCTCGGCAACGAAACTCCTGAGCGAAAAGGGCCCCATACGTTTTCTGGTCCCTTTTGGACCAGGAATCCAACTGCACCATGCGCGGGCCTCTCCGGGCACCGTAAAAAACCTCATTTTCGTAACCCTAACCCTAGATGTGGGTATGGCAATTTGCAATGGTTCGGCAACGAAACTCCTGAGCGAAAAGGGCCCCATACGTTTTCTGCTCCCTTTTGGACCAGGAATCCAACTGCGCCATGCGCGGGCCTCTCCGGGCACCGTATAGGTGCTAGTCGGGGTTAGACAATTGCCATGCAAAAAGGCCTGGCACATTTGGAGGAATATTGATAGAAAACTACCTGTTATTATTGAACCATTCCACTTCAGACTCATAGTACCTCACCCCGGGGGTTCACCCAGAAACTTTCAGAAAAAACTGATGTAGCATTTCAGAATAAAAGCCTTCTAACTATTCATATTTCACTGCATCACATGTACATTTGGAGGAATATTGATAGAAAACTACCTGTTATTATTGAACCATTCCACTTCACACTCATAGTACTCCACCCCAGGAACCAGGAATCCAACTGCGCCATGCGCGGGCCTCTCCGGGCACCGTAAAAAACCTCATTTTCGTAACCCTAACCCTAGATGTGGGTATGGCAATTTGCAATGGTTCGGCAACGAAACTCCTGAGCGAAAAGGGCCCCATACGTTTTCTGCTCCCTTTTGGACCAGGAATCCAACTGCGCCATGCGCGGGCCTCTCCGGGCACCGTAAAAAACCTCATTTTCGTAACCCTAACCCTAGGTGCTAGTCGGGGTTAGACAATTGCTCGGCAACGAAACTCCTGAGCGAAAAGGGCCCCATACGTTTTCTGCTCCCTTTTGGACCAGGAATCCAACTATGACAGTAACTCACCTGTACATCCTGTCCCCGCATGACAGTAACTCACCTGTACATCCTGTTCCCGCATGACAGTAACTCACCTGTGCATCCTGTTCCCGCATGACAGTAACTCACCTGTACATCATGTTCTTGCATGACAGTAACTCACCTGTACATCCTGTCCCCGCATGACAGTAACTCACCTGTACATCCTGTTCCTGCATGACAGTAACTCACCTGTACATCCTGTCCCCGCATGACAGTAACTCACCTGTACATCATGTTCTTGCATGACAGTAACTCACCTGTACATCATGTTCTTGCATGACAGTAACTCACCTGTACATCATGTTCTTGCATGACAGTAACTCACCTGTACATCATGTTCTTGCATGACAGTAACTCACCTGTACATCATGTTCTTGCATGACAGTAACTCACCTGTGCATCCTGTTCCCGCATGACAGTAACTCACCTGTACATCCTGTTCCTGCATGACAGTAACTCACCTGTACATCCTGTTCCCGCATGACAGTAACTCACCTGTACATCCTGTTCCTGCATGACAGTAACTCACCTGTACATCCTGTCCCCGCATGACAGTAACTCACCTGTACATCATGTTCTTGCATGACAGTAACTCACCTGTACATCATGTTCTTGCATGACAGTAACTCACCTGTACATCATGTTCCCGCATGACAGTAACTCACCTGTACATCCTGTCCCCGCATGACAGTAACTCACCTGTACCCTAGAGGAGAGAGGAGAGGAGAGGGGAGAGGGGAGAGGAGAGGGGAGAAGGGGAGAGGGGAGAGGAGAGAGGAGAGGAGAGGGGGAGGGGAGAGGGGGAGAGGAGAGGGAGAGGGGAGAGGAGATGGGGAGGGGAGAGGAGAGAGGAGAGGAGAGGAGAGGAGAGGGGAGAAGGGAGAGGGGAGAAGGGGAGAGAGGAGGGGAGAGGAGAGGAGGGGAGAGAGAGGGGAGAGGAGGGGATGGGAGATTGCTCCCCCGTCCCCTCCGCTCGCCTCGTCTCCCCCCCCCCTCCTCTCCCCTCTCCCCTTCTCCCCTCTCCTCTCCCCTCTCTCTCCCCTCCTCTCCCCCCCCCCCCTCCTCTCCCCTCCCCTCTCCCCTTCTCCCCTCTCCTCTCCTCTCCCCTCTCTCTCCCCTCCTCTCCCCCTCTCCTCTCCTCTCCTCTCCCCCTCTCCTCTCCCCTCCCCTCCCTCTCTCCTCTCCTCTCCAGCGGCCTCTCTGGTGCCCATTTAGAGGCGGTTTGGCTGGATATTTTAATGCCTAAAACCAAGCCCCTTTTAGTCGGGATGTCATTTTATGGATTTCCGTTTTGGAATCCTAACAACAATTGTTGTTGCTAACTATCGATAGTCAGTAGCCGTGCTGGTGCGGTCAAGCCATATTATTATTATTATATTATATTATAACATTGCTAACGTTGTTACGAAATGCCATAATTATCGGTGGTAATGTCGTTGTTAAGTTGTTTTTATCAAGATACAGCTTACGTGTAATGTTTGCACGGACATTTTCGTAAGATGACCGGGCTAGCGTTATCTCCCAGGCTGTTTATCTAACGATAGATCATTAGATAAAAAGCATCCTGTCCCTTTTGGACCAGGAATCCAACTGCGCCATGCGCGGGCCTCTCCGGGCACCGTAAAAAACCTCATTTTCGTAACCCTAACCCTAGGTGCTAGTCGGGGTTAGACAATTGCTCGGCAACGAAACTCCTGAGCGAAAAGGGCCCCATACGTTTTCTGCTCCCTTTTGGACCAGGAATCCAACTGCGCCATGCGCGGGCCTCTCCGGGCACCGTAAAAAACCTCATTTTCGTAACCCTAACCCTAGATGTGGGTATGGCAATTTGCAATGGTTCGGCAACGAAACTCCTGAGCGAAAAGGGCCCCATACGTTTTCTGCTCCCTTTTGGACCAGGAATCCAACTGCGCCATGCGCGGGCCTCTCCGGGCACCGTAAAAAACCTCATTTTTGTAACCCTAACCCTAGGTGCTAGTCGGGTTAGACAATTGCTCGGCAACGAAACTCCTGAGCGAAAAGGGCCCCATACGTTTTCTGGTCCCTTTTGGACCAGGAATCCAACTGCGCCATGCGCGGGCCTCTCCGGGCACCGTAAAAAACCTCATTTTCGTAACCCTAACCCTAGATGTGGGTATGGCAATTTGCAATGGTTCGGCAACGAAACTCCTGAGCGAAAAGGGCCCCATACGTTTTCTGCTCCCTTTTGGACCAGGAATCCAACTGCGCCATGCGCGGGCCTCTCCGGGCACCGTAAAAAACCTCATTTTTGTAACCCTAACCCTAGGTGCTAGTCGGGGTTAGACAATTGCTCGGCAACGAAACTCCTGAGCGAAAAGGGCCCCATACGTTTTCTGGTCCCTTTTGGACCAGGAATCCAACTGCGCCATGCGCGGGCCTCTCCGGGCACCGTAAAAAACCTCATTTTCGTAACCCTAACCCTAGATGTGGGTATGGCAATTTGCAATGGTTCGGCAACGAAACTCCTGAGCGAAAAGGGCCCCATACGTTTTCTGCTCCCTTTTGGACCAGGAATCCAACTGCGCCATGCGCGGGCCTCTCCGGGCACCGTATAGGTGCTAGTCGGGGTTAGACAATTGCCATGCAAAAAGGCCTGGCACATTTGGAGGAATATTGATAGAAAACTACCTGTTATTATTGAACCATTCCACTTCAGACTCATAGTACCTCACCCCGGGGGTTCACCCAGAAACTTTCAGAAAAAACTGATGTAGCATTTCAGAATAAAAGCCTTCTAACTATTCATATTTCACTGCATCACATGTACATTTGGAGGAATATTGATAGAAAACTACCTGTTATTATTGAACCATTCCACTTCACACTCATAGTACTCCACCCCAGGAACCAGGAATCCAACTGCGCCATGCGCGGGCCTCTCCGGGCACCGTAAAAAACCTCATTTTCGTAACCCTAACCCTAGATGTGGGTATGGCAATTTGCAATGGTTCGGCAACGAAACTCCTGAGCGAAAAGGGCCCCATACGTTTTCTGCTCCCTTTTGGACCAGGAATCCAACTGCGCCATGCGCGGGCCTCTCCGGGCACCGTAAAAAACCTCATTTTTGTAACCCTAACCCTAGGTGCTAGTCGGGGTTAGACAATTGCTCGGCAACGAAACTCCTGAGCGAAAAGGGCCCCATACGTTTTCTGGTCCCTTTTGGACCAGGAATCCAACTGCGCCATGCGCGGGCCTCTCCGGGCACCGTAAAAAACCTCATTTTCGTAACCCTAACCCTAGATGTGGGTATGGCAATTTGCAATGGTTCGGCAACGAAACTCCTGAGCGAAAAGGGCCCCATATGTTTTCTGCTCCCTTTTGGACCAGGAATCCAACTGCGCCATGCGCGGGCCTCTCCGGGCACCGTATAGGTGCTAGTCGGGGTTAGACAATTGCCATGCAAAAAGGCCTGGCACATTTGGAGGAATATTGATAGAAAACTACCTGTTATTATTGAACCATTCCACTTCAGACTCATAGTACCTCACCCCGGGGGTTCACCCAGAAACTTTCAGAAAAAAACTGATGTAGCATTTCAGAATAAAAGCCTTCTAACTATTCATATTTCACTGCATCACATGTACATTTGGAGGAATATTGATAGAAAACTACCTGTTATTATTGAACCATTCCACTTCACACTCATAGTACTCCACCCCAGGAACCAGGAATCCAACTGCGCCATGCGCGGGCCTCTCCGGGCACCGTAAAAAACCTCATTTTCGTAACCCTAACCCTAGATGTGGGTATGGCAATTTGCAATGGTTCGGCAACGAAACTCCTGAGCGAAAAGGGCCCCATACGTTTTCTGCTCCCTTTTGGACCAGGAATCCAACTGCGCCATGCGCGGGCCTCTCCGGGCACCGTAAAAAACCTCATTTTCGTAACCCTAACCCTAGGTGCTAGTCGGGGTTAGACAATTGCTCGGCAACGAAACTCCTGAGCGAAAAGGGCCCCATACGTTTTCTGCTCCCTTTTGGACCAGGAATCCAACTATGACAGTAACTCACCTGTACATCCTGTCCCCGCATGACAGTAACTCACCTGTACATCCTGTTCCCGCATGACAGTAACTCACCTGTGCATCCTGTTCCCGCATGACAGTAACTCACCTGTACATCATGTTCTTGCATGACAGTAACTCACCTGTACATCCTGTCCCCGCATGACAGTAACTCACCTGTACATCCTGTTCCTGCATGACAGTAACTCACCTGTACATCCTGTCCCCGCATGACAGTAACTCACCTGTACATCATGTTCTTGCATGACAGTAACTCACCTGTACATCATGTTCTTGCATGACAGTAACTCACCTGTACATCATGTTCTTGCATGACAGTAACTCACCTGTACATCATGTTCTTGCATGACAGTAACTCACCTGTACATCATGTTCTTGCATGACAGTAACTCACCTGTGCATCCTGTTCCCGCATGACAGTAACTCACCTGTACATCCTGTTCCTGCATGACAGTAACTCACCTGTACATCCTGTTCCCGCATGACAGTAACTCACCTGTACATCCTGTTCCTGCATGACAGTAACTCACCTGTACATCCTGTCCCCGCATGACAGTAACTCACCTGTACATCATGTTCTTGCATGACAGTAACTCACCTGTACATCATGTTCTTGCATGACAGTAACTCACCTGTACATCATGTTCCCGCATGACAGTAACTCACCTGTACATCCTGTCCCCGCATGACAGTAACTCACCTGTACATCCTGTCCCCGCATGACAGTAACTCACCTGTACATCATGTTCTTGCATGACAGTAACTCACCTGTACATCATGTTCTTGCATGACAGTAACTCACCTGTACATCATGTTCCCGCATGACAGTAACTCACCTGTACATCCTGTTCCTGCATGACAGTAACTCACCTGTACATCCTGTCCCCGCATGACAGTAACTCACCTGTACATCATGTTCTTGCATGACAGTAACTCACCTGTACATCCTGTTCCCGCATGACAGTAACTCACCTGTACATCATGTTCTTGCATGACAGTAACTCACCTGTACATCCTGTTCCCGCATGACAGTAACTCACCTGTACATCCTGTTCCCGCATGACAGTAACTCACCTGTACATCCTGTTCCCGCATGACAGTAACTCACCTGTACATCCTGTTCCTGCATGACAGTAACTCACCTGTACATCCTGTTCCTGCATGACAGTAACTCACCTGTACATCCTGTTCCCGCATGACAGTAACTCACCTGTACATCCTGTTCCCGCATGACAGTAACTCACCTGTACATCCTGTTCCTGCATGACAGTAACTCACCTGTACATCATGTTCCCGCATGACAGTAACTCACCTGTACATCCTGTTCCTGCATGACAGTAACTCACCTGTGCATCCTGTTCTTGCATGACAGTAACTCACCTGTGCATCCTGTTCTTGCATGACAGTAACTCACCTGTACATCCTGTCCCCGCATGACAGTAACTCACCTGTACATCCTGTTCCTGCATGACAGTAACTCACCTGTACATCCTGTCCCCGCATGACAGTAACTCACCTGTACATCCTGTCCCCGCATGACAGTAACTCACCTGTACATCCTGTTCCCGCATGACAGTAACTCACCTGTGCATCCTGTTCTTGCATGACAGTAACTCACCTGTACATCCTGTCCCCGCATGACAGTAACTCACCTGTACATCCTGTTCCTGCATGACAGTAACTCACCTGTACATCCTGTCCCCGCATGACAGTAACTCACCTGTACATCATGTTCTTGCATGACAGTAACTCACCTGTACATCCTGTTCTTGCATGACAGTAACTCACCTGTACATCATGTTCTTGCATGACAGTAACTCACCTGTACATCCTGTTCTTGCATGACAGTAACTCACCTGTACATCCTGTCCCCGCATGACAGTAACTCACCTGTACATCCTGTTCCTGCATGACAGTAACTCACCTGTACATCCTGTCCCCGCATGACAGTAACTCACCTGTACATCATGTTCTTGCATGACAGTAACTCACCTGTACATCCTGTTCCCGCATGACAGTAACTCACCTGTACATCATGTTCCCGCATGACAGTAACTCACCTGTACATCCTGTTCTTGCATGACAGTAACTCACCTGTACATCCTGTTCCCGCATGACAGTAACTCACCTGTACATCATGTTCCCGCATGACAGTAACTCACCTGTACATCCTGTTCTTGCATGACAGTAACTCACCTGTACATCCTGTTCCCGCATGACAGTAACTCACCTGTACATCCTGTTCCCGCATGACAGTAACTCACCTGTACATCCTGTTCCTGCATGACAGTAACTCACCTGTACATCCTGTTCTTGCATGACAGTAACTCACCTGTACATCATGTTCTTGCATGACAGTAACTCACCTGTACATCATGTTCCCGCATGACAGTAACTCACCTGTACATCATGTTCTTGCATGACAGTAACTCACCTGTACATCCTGTTCCCGCATGACAGTAACTCACCTGTACATCCTGTTCTTGCATGACAGTAACTCACCTGTACATCATGTTCTTGCATGACAGTAACTCACCTGTACATCATGTTCCCGCATGACAGTAACTCACCTGTACATCATGTTCCCGCATGACAGTAACTCACCTGTACATCCTGTTCTTGCATGACAGTAACTCACCTGTACATCCTGTTCCCGCATGACAGTAACTCACCTGTACATCCTGTTCCTGCATGACAGTAACTCACCTGTACATCCTGTTCTTGCATGACAGTAACTCACCTGTACATCCTGTTCTTGCATGACAGTAACTCACCTGTACATCCTGTTCTTGCATGACAGTAACTCACCTGTACATCCTGTTCTTGCATGACAGTAACTCACCTGTACATCCTGTTCTTGCATGACAGTAACTCACCTGTACATCATGTTCTTGCATGACAGTAACTCACCTGTACATCATGTTCCCGCATGACAGTAACTCACCTGTACATCCTGTTCCCGCATGACAGTAACTCACCTGTACATCCTGTTCCTGCATGACAGTAACTCACCTGTACATCCTGTTCTTGCATGACAGTAACTCACCTGTACATCATGTTCTTGCATGACAGTAACTCACCTGTACATCATGTTCCCGCATGACAGTAACTCACCTGTACATCCTGTTCCCGCATGACAGTAACTCACCTGTACATCCTGTTCCTGCATGACAGTAACTCACCTGTACATCCTGTTCTTGCATGACAGTAACTCACCTGTACATCATGTTCTTGCATGACAGTAACTCACCTGTACATCATGTTCCCGCATGACAGTAACTCACCTGTACATCATGTTCTTGCATGACAGTAACTCACCTGTACATCCTGTTCCCGCATGACAGTAACTCACCTGTACATCCTGTTCTTGCATGACAGTAACTCACCTGTACATCATGTTCTTGCATGACAGTAACTCACCTGTACATCATGTTCCCGCATGACAGTAACTCACCTGTACATCATGTTCCCGCATGACAGTAACTCACCTGTACATCCTGTTCTTGCATGACAGTAACTCACCTGTACATCCTGTTCCCGCATGACAGTAACTCACCTGTACATCCTGTTCCTGCATGACAGTAACTCACCTGTACATCCTGTTCTTGCATGACAGTAACTCACCTGTACATCCTGTTCTTGCATGACAGTAACTCACCTGTACATCCTGTTCTTGCATGACAGTAACTCACCTGTACATCCTGTTCTTGCATGACAGTAACTCACCTGTACATCCTGTTCTTGCATGACAGTAACTCACCTGTACATCATGTTCTTGCATGACAGTAACTCACCTGTACATCATGTTCCCGCATGACAGTAACTCACCTGTACATCCTGTTCCCGCATGACAGTAACTCACCTGTACATCCTGTTCCTGCATGACAGTAACTCACCTGTACATCCTGTTCTTGCATGACAGTAACTCACCTGTACATCATGTTCCCGCATGACAGTAACTCACCTGTACATCCTGTTCTTGCATGACAGTAACTCACCTGTACAAGAGGAGGGGGGGAGAGAGGAGGAGGGCGTCCCCTCCTCCTCTTCCCGTCCCCCGAGGGGAGAGGAGGAGGGCGTCCCCTCCTCCTCTCCCATCCCCTCCTCTCCCCTCGTCTCCCCCCCCCTCCTCTCCCCTCTCCTTGTCTCCCCCCTCCTCCCCTCCTCTCCCCTCCTCTCCCCTCCTCTCTCCTCCCCCCTCCTCTCTCCTCCCCCCTCCTCCTCTCCCCCCTCCTCCTCCTCTCCCCTCCCCTAGTGTCCCCTTCTCTCCTCTCTCCTCCCCCCTCCTCCCCCCTCCTCTCCTCTCCTCTCCTCTACCCCTCTCCTCTCCCCTCCTCTCCTCTACCCCTCTCCTCTCCCCCTCTCCTCTCCTCTCTCCCCCTCTCCTCTCCTCTACCCCTCTCCCCTCCTCTCCTCTACCCCTCTCCTCTACCCCTCTCCTCTCCCCTCCTCCCCCTCCTCCTCTCCTCTCCCCTCCTCCCCCCTCCTCCTCTCCCCCCTCCTCCCATACGGAAGAGGCATATATACACATATATGTAGTAAACATACATGTAGTATATGTAAGTATATGTAAATATAAGTATTCGACATATATCCACCTATATATCCAGGATATATGTGCATATATGTGCATATGTATCACAATATATGAACATGTATGGAATTGGAACGTTTCATATATGGTCCATATATGTTTGTCCTATATAATTATATATGTGCATACACGTATAGATTGTATATGGACACATATGCAATTAATTATATGTACATTTGTATGCATTGACACTATACCAACCAGGAAAGACTAGTGACTACTGGAGAGTCAGTTGACAGCCGGAACAGGGACGGCACCCGGGTAGCAGTATGGGTTAGCTCCCCAGCCTGCGTCTTCCGTGAGGAAGAAGCCCAACAACCCACGAGAGGCCTTTTAGGAGGGCCATTCAAGCCGCAAGTGGAGACTGCAGTGCCACCAAGTACTGGTACTACATGGTATCCACCAAGATACCATCACCTCGGAATGAGATGTTTGGAGCGGGGGAGTCTGGTGCAGCGCACAGGTCGTAGACCTGGTGAGACGAGGGAGGAACCCGGCCGGGTGGCAACCCACAGAGCCCGGTCCCTCTACGTACTAGAGCCCTCCCCCTCCCCCGGTCCCAGCAGAGTAGTTCCGGAGCAGCGGATTGAGTGGCCCTGACCACGTGACCACCTTCGACCCTCCCTATAGGGCTGACCGTGGGTAGCTACTGGGACGTAAGTTGGGGCTTGGCCAGCCCCGGCTGGGTCACCTGGGCGAGGGTGTATGATGTTGCGAGACCCGAAACATCCTATGACCCCAGGGTACATCACTGAGGATACGTCCCAGTTATGCATCCATGCGATGTTTTTTTTTCTTTATTAGTTAGCCTGGCCTAGCCAGTGACTCATAGGAATAGACTATGTGACAACCAGGAAAGACTAGTGACTACTGGAGAGTCAGTTGACAGCCGGAACAGGGACGGCACCCGGGTAGCAGTATGGGTTAGCTCCCCAGCCTGCGTCTTCCGTGAGGAAGAAGCCCAACAACCCACGAGAGGCCTTTTAGGAGGGCCATTCAAGCCGCAAGTGGAGACTGCAGTGCCACCAAGTACTGGTACTGCATGGTATCCACCAAGATACCATCACCTCGGAATGAGATGTTTGGAGCGGGGGAGTCTGGTGCAGCGCACAGGTCGTAGACCTGGTGAGACGAGGGAGGAACCCGGCCGGGTGGCAACCCACAGAGCCCGGTCCCTCTACGTACCAGAGCCCTCCCCCTCCCCCGGTCCCAGCAGAGTAGTTCCGGAGCAGCGGATTGAGTGGCCCTGACCACGTGACCACCTTCGACCCTCCCTATAGGGCTGACCGTGGGTAGCTACTGGGACGTAAGTTGGGGCTTGGCCAGCCCCGGCTGGGTCACCTGGGCGAGGGTGTATGATGTTGCGAGACCCGAAACATCCTATGACCCCAGGGTACATCACTGAGGATACGTCCCAGTTATGCATCCATGCGATGTTTTTTTTTCTTTATTAGTTAGCCTGGCCTAGCCAGTGACTCATAGGAATAGACTATGTGACAACCAGGAAAGACTAGTGACTACTGGAGAGTCAGTTGACAGCCGGAACAGGGACGGCACCCGGGTAGCAGTATGGGTTAGCTCCCCAGCCTGCGTCTTCCGTGAGGAAGAAGCCCAACAACCCACGAGAGGCCTTTTAGGAGGGCCATTCAAGCCGCAAGTGGAGACTGCAGTGCCACCAAGTACTGGTACTGCATGGTATCCACCAAGATACCATCACCTCGGAATGAGATGTTTGGAGCGGGGGAGTCTGGTGCAGCGCACAGGTCGTAGACCTGGTGAGACGAGGGAGGAACCCGGCCGGGTGGCAACCCACAGAGCCCGGTCCCTCTACGTACCAGAGCCCTCCCCCTCCCCCGGTCCCAGCAGAGTAGTTCCGGAGCAGCGGATTGAGTGGCCCTGACCACGTGACCACCTTCGACCCTCCCTATAGGGCTGACCGTGGGTAGCTACTGGGACGTAAGTTGGGGCTTGGCCAGCCCCGGCTGGGTCACCTGGGCGAGGGTGTATGATGTTGCGAGACCCGAAACATCCTATGACCCCAGGGTACATCACTGAGGATACGTCCCAGTTATGCATCCATGCGATGTTTTTTTTTCTTTATTAGTTAGCCTGGCCTAGCCAGTGACTCATAGGAATAGACTATGTGACAACCAGGAAAGACTAGTGACTACTGGAGAGTCAGTTGACAGCCGGAACAGGGACGGCACCCGGGTAGCAGTATGGGTTAGCTCCCCAGCCTGCGTCTTCCGTGAGGAAGAAGCCCAACAACCCACGAGAGGCCTTTTAGGAGGGCCATTCAAGCCGCAAGTGGAGACTGCAGTGCCACCAAGTACTGGTACTGCATGGTATCCACCAAGATACCATCACCTCGGAATGAGATGTTTGGAGCGGGGGAGTCTGGTGCAGCGCACAGGTCGTAGACCTGGTGAGACGAGGGAGGAACCCGGCCGGGTGGCAACCCACAGAGCCCGGTCCCTCTACGTACCAGAGCCCTCCCCCTCCCCCGGTCCCAGCAGAGTAGTTCCGGAGCAGCGGATTGAGTGGCCCTGACCACGTGACCACCTTCGACCCTCCCTATAGGGCTGACCGTGGGTAGCTACTGGGACGTAAGTTGGGGCTTGGCCAGCCCCGGCTGGGTCACCTGGGCGAGGGTGTATGATGTTGCGAGACCCGAAACATCCTATGACCCCAGGGTACATCACTGAGGATACGTCCCAGTTATGCATCCATGCAATGTTTTTTTTTCTTTATACGGACATATATGGTTAATACATATAAAACTATATATGAATAATAACTATACATACATATATGTTTTATTTTATATGAACATATATGACTATTACCTGTGTATAACTGTATGTATTTATCTGTATTCGACATATATCCACCTATATATCCAGGATATACGTGCATATATGTGCATATATATCACAATATATGAACATGTATGGAATTGGAACGTTTCATATATGGTCCATATATGTTTGTCCTATATAATTATATATGTGCATACATGTATAGATTGTATATGGACACATATGGCAATTAATTATATGTACATTTGTATGCATTGACAGTATACAGGCATATATGGTTAATACATATATAACTATATATGAATAATAACTATACATACATATGGTTTATTTTACATGAACATATATGACTATTACCTGTGTATAACTGTATGTATTTATCTGTATTCGACATATATCCACCTATATATCCAGGATAGATGTGCATATATGTGCATATATATCACAATATATGAACATGTATGGAATTGGAACGTTTCATATATGGTCCATATATGTTTGTCCTATATAATTATATATGTGCATACATGTATAGATTGTATATGGACACATATGGCAATTAATTATATGTACATTTGTATGCATTGACACTATACGGGCATATATGGTTTATACATATAAAACTATATATGAATAATAACTATACATACATATATGTTTTATTTTATATGAACATATATGACTATTACCTGTGTATAACTATGTATTTATCTGTATTCGACATATATCCACCTATATATGCAGGATATATGTGCATATATATCACAATATATGAACATGTATGGAATCAAAACACATATCTCTTAATTAAAAGAAATATAATTTTCCAAATTATTTTTGATTGAACAACATCTCAGAAGTGAAACCCACCATAAAAATGGTTGGTTTTGTGCAAGACTTCCAGCACTACTGGATATTTTCAAGGTTAGTCCAGTGTGCATGAGATTGGTTTTTTGACAGAGGTGTCATTAAAATGCCCCATAGTCTATATTATGGTTTTAGTGTAAACATTATATATTATATATGATTTAGAAGCTCATCGTAAAGCTGATTCCAAATATATAATTTAGAAACTTCATAAATTAAATCCTGTGGAGTTATTAACCATATTAGATCCCTAATATCTGCCCCAAATGCATCATGGGACTTCCATGCAAATTCTGGAGAAATGTTCACGCCCCCTCCAACCAGTCTCTCTGCTGCACCCTGGATTACTTACATGAACATAGATGATCACATGTATGAGAATACTCATATATGTTAATTGCTTATATGAGCATACCTGCTGACATATGTAAGTAAAGTATTCTATGTTAATTGCTGATATACACATATATGTAGACATATGTAAGTTTAACCCTTGTTCAATGCGTACACAAACATATATGATTACATGTATGAGAATATCCGCATATGTTAACTGATTATATGAGCATATATGTTGACATACATAATAGTAATCATATATGTTTAATGCTTATACGAACACATATTTTGATATGGAAGAGAATAACATATATGTGTGTTGCTTGTATTGGCATATATGCGGAAATATGTAGAAATATTCTTATGTTAATTGCTTATATGTACATATATCTAAACATATGCGAGAATAACCCTGTATGCCCATTACTTGTATGAACATATATGATCACATGTATGAGAATACTCATATATGTTAATTGCTTATATGAGCAAACATGCTTGCATATGTAAGTAAATTCTTATATGTTAATTGCTGATATGCACATATATGTAGACATATGTAAGTTTAACCCTATATGTTCAATGCTTACACAAACATATATGATTACATGTATGCGAACATCCGCATATGTTAATTGATTATATGAGCATATATGTTGACATACGTAATAATGATCATATATGTTTAATGCTTAAATGCACACATATTTTGATATGCAAGAGAATAACAGATATGTGTGTTGCTTGTATTTGCATATATGCGGAAATATGTAGAAATATTCTTATATGTTAATTGCTTATATGTACATATATCTAAACATAATAGAATAACCCTGTATGTCCATTACTTGCATGAACATATATGATCACATGTATGACAATACTCATATATGTTAATTGCTTATATGAGCATACATGCTTACATATGTAAGTAAATTCTTATATGGTAATTGCTGATATGCACATATATGTAGACATATGTAAGTTTAACCCTATATGTTCAATGCTTACACAAACATATATGATTACATGTATGCGAACATCCGCATATGTTAATTGATTATATGAGCATATATGTTGACATACGTAATAATGATCATATATGTTCAATGCTTATATGCACACATATTTTGATATGCAAGAGAATAACAGATATGTGTGTTGCTTGTATTTGCATATATGCGGAAATATGTAGAAATATTCTTATGTGTTAATTGCTTATATGTACATATATCTAAACATATGCAAGAATAACCCTGTATGTCCATTACTTGCATGAACATATATGATCACAAGTATGACAATACTCATATATGTTAATTGCTTATATGAGCATACATGCTTACATATGTAAGTAAATTCTTATATGGTAATTGCTGATATGCACATATATGTAGACATATGTAAGTTTAACCCTATATGTTCAATGCTTACACAAACAGCCTCCTGTCCTCCCCTCTGACCCTCAGTACTGGTGCCCCCCAGGGCTGTGTCTTTTCCCCCTGGCTCTTCTCCATCTACACCAACCTTCTTACATCCCACCACAGCTCAGTTTCATTTTTCAAATATGCAGACGACACCACCATAACTGGACTCATCACCAACAATAATGAAGATCACTACCGGAACCAAGTGGCCCAAGCGGTCACTTGGTGCCAGGACAACAACCTACAACTCAACACCTCCAAAACCAAAGAACTCATCACAGACTTCAGACGGAATCCACCCCCCAAGACACCCCTCCACATCTCCGGTCAACCCATAACCACCACAGACACATACAAATTCCTGGGCACCCACATCAGCAACACACTCAAATGGGACAATAACACCGGTCACATAATCAAAAAGGCCAATCAAAGACTTTTTCACCTCCGGCAGCTGAAAAAATTCAAGGTAAAATCCAATCTGCTCCTCCAGTTTTATACAGCCATACTAGAAAGCATCCTCACCTCATCCATAACCATCTGGTACGGCAACCTGGACAGTAACTCACGAAACAAACTCCAACGAATAATAAAAAAAGCTTCAAAAATTATAGGTACCCCACTCCCATCACTAGACACTCTCTACCATAAACGGACAATCACACGAGCACAAAAAATAGTTTCTGACCCATCTCACCCAGCCAATCACCTGTTTCAACTGTTGCCCTCTGGACGGCGCTTCAGATCACTCTCCACCAAAACAACACGTTTCAAAAACAGTTTTTTCCCCACTGCCATCAGGTTTCTGAACTCCACTCACCCCTGAAACCTCACTGCATACCTCTCCAGCAATGTATATGTTGAATGTTCTGTATTTATGTTGTCATATGTCTGTCTATGTACTGTAATGTCTCATGCTGACACTATATTCATGTGCTAACAAATGCTGTACCGAAAGCAAATTCTGCCGACTTGTTGTGCAGTCCTTAATAAATGAATCTGAATCTGAATCTGAATCTGAATCTGAAACATATATGATTACATGTATGCGAACATCCGCATATGTGAATTGATTATATGAGCATATATGTTGACATACGTAATAATAATCATATATGTTTAATGCTCATATGCACACATATATTGATATGCAAGAGAATAACATATATGTGTGTTGCTTGTATTTGCATATATGCGGAAATATGTAGAAATATTCTTATATGTTAATTGCTTATATGTACATATATCTAAACATATGCTAGAATAATCCTATATGTCCATTACTTACATGAGCATATATGATCACATGTATGGGAGTACTCATATATGTTAATTGCCTATATGATCATATATGTCAATTTATATTTGGATCACATATATGATCCTCACATATATATGCATATATCTCAGGTGGGTTTGTATGCAAAGTGCATACATGTACATGTATGGTGACATATATGTGGACCTTGTGTCGGATGTATGTCCATATATTCCGACCGCCGAGAGGTCACCGCCCTCTTCTTCACCATAACAGATAACAGCGTGTGTACACAATAACAGCGTGTGTACCAGCCAGTATAGCACAAACATCAAAGCAAATAGAATAACCAGCATCTTACCTTTAGTAGTTTAGTAGAGCATGCAGTCATTGCCTCGGTCCTGTGGTGTTGCTGGGTGGCCAAGTGAGGGGTGCGTCCTGGCAGGGTTTGAGTGCAATCTCGTGGGCGTGGGCGCGTCCTCTGAGTCCGTGCTGCTGGGGCGAGGTGCAGGGTCCTTCCTGGTAGGCTTTAAGTGCGATGGTGTCGGCTCCTGCTGGTACTGGGGCCGGGTGTAGCAGACTCCTCTCTGCCCAGACTGCCCGGGCAGCCCGGCTGCTTCTGCTGCATAGACATTGGCGCCAGGTGGGCGCCGGTGTGAAGCTGCTCTGCCCCCTCTCCTCTCCTCTTCTCTCCCCCTCTCCTCCCCCCCTCTCCTCTCCTCCCCTCTCCCCTTCTCCCCTCTCCTCTCCTCTCCTCTCCCCTCCTCTCCCCTTCTCCCCTCTCCGCTCTCCCTCTCTCCCCTCTCCCTTCTCCTCTCCTCTCCTCTGGGTGGGCCTGGATAAAATTGGGTGGGCTTGGATAAAATTGGTGGGGCAATTGCATGACGAAATTTTGTGCGCAAAGCGTGCAAAATTCCTAGATGTCATGAAGTTGTCATGCATTAGACTCTGGAGATGATGTACCCTGCGTTTTTAAGCTACAAAACCATTAGCTAGCAAGGCAGCAGCAAGTTTGCCTCTAGAAAACAACCAATTAAAAAAAAAAAAAAAAAAAAAAATTGGGTGTGCCAGGGCAAGAAGTGGGTGGGCCTGTGCCTACCCAGGCCCCCCCGTAGATACGCCCCTGCCCTCTTCTCTTCTCTCCCCCTCTCCTCTCCTCTTCTCTCCCCCTCTCCTCTCCTCTCCTCTCCTCTCCTCTCCTGGGCATCCCAGGCCTGGAGCCCCCCTGTCGGGCACCAGAGACCCAGGCCAGCCCCCTACCTCCACACTGCCTCTGCCCAGGCCTGGAGCCCCCCTGTCGGGCACCAGAGACCCAGGCAGCTCCTCAGAGCCGAGAACCAGAGGGGTGCGTGATGCACTGCTGCCTCACCTCTCCTCTCCCCTCTCCTCTCCCCCGCTCCCCTCTTCCCTCCTCCTCTCTCCTCTCCTCTCCAGCGGCCTCTCTGGTCCTCCCCTCTTCTTCTCCACCTCCTCTCCCCTCTCCTCTCCTCTCCCATCTCCCCTTCTCCCCTCTCCTCTCCTGTTAACGTAAAATGTGTTAGAGCAGCACTGCATGTTTAGGGCAGCACTGCATGTTTAGGGCAGCACTGCAGCACTGCAGTAGCCTAGGTAAACCCAGCCACCACGTGACCTGCTCTCTCAGTTCCCAGTCACTAGCATCTAGACTCCGGGCCATTCAAATAGTGACTGAGAACAGGTCTGAGAGCAGGTCACGTGGGGGATGGGTTTACCCAGGCTAGCACTGCAGTGCTGCATGTTTAGGGCAGTGCTGCATGTTTAGGGCAGTGCTGCTCTAACACGCAGTTTTATTTAGCGAATGCAAGGTCCTTAAGCAATGCAAGGTCTCCCAGGCTGTTTATCCTCCTCTCCTCTCCTCTCCCCTCTCCTCTACCCCTCTCCTCTCCTCTCTCCCCCTCTCCTCTCCTCTCCTCTACCCCTCTCCTCTCCCCTCCTCTCCTCTCCTCCCCTCTCTCCCCCTCTCCCAGGGTCGTAGGCAGAAATTAAATTATGGGTGGGCCTGGATAAAATTGGCTGGGCCTGGATAAAATTGGTGGGGCAATTGCATGACGAAATTTTGTGCGCAAAGCGTGCAAAATTCCTAGATGTCATGAAGTTGTCATGCATTAGACTCTGGAGATGATGTACCCTGTGTTTTTAAGCTACAAAACCATTAGCTAGCAAGGCAGCAGCAAGTTTGCCTCTAGAAAACAACCAATAAAAAAAAAAAAAAAAAAAAAAAAAATTGGGGGTGCCAGGGCAAGAAGTGGGTGGGCCTGTGCCTACCCAGGCCCCCCCGTAGATATGCCCCTGCCCTCTTCTCTTCTCTCCCCCTCTCCTCTCCCCCTCTCCCCCTCTTCTCTCCCCCTCTCCTCTCCCCCTCTCCTCTCCTCTCCTCTCCTCACCTCACCTCACCTCACCTCACCTCCTCTCCCCCTCCTCTCCAGCTCTCTAGTGGCCTCTAGGGTCCAGACTGTCGACCCAGCGTTCAGCACTCGCCTTTTATAGCCATGGCCTAACGATTCAGCGCAGCGCAGGGCAACGCGATGTACTGCCATGTAGTTGTCATGCATTAGACTCTGGAGATGATGTACCCTGCGTTTTTAAGCTACAAAACCATTAGCTAGCAAGGCAGCAGCAAGTTTGCCACTAGAAAACAACCAATTAAAAAAAAAAAAAAAAAAAAAAATTGGGTGTGCCAGGGCAAGAAGTGGGTGGGCCTGTGCCTACCCAGGCCCCCCCGTAGATACGCCCCTGCCCTCTTCTCTTCTCTCCCCCTCTCCTCTCCTCTCCCCCTCTCCCCCTCTCCTCTCCTCTTCTCTCCCCCTCTCCTCTCCTCTCCTGGGCATCCCAGGCCTGGAGCCCCCCTGTCGGGCACCAGAGACCCAGGCCAGCCCCCTACCTCCACACTGCCTCTGCCCAGGCCTGGAGCCCCCCTGTCGGGCACCAGAGACCCAGGCAGCTCCTCAGAGCCGAGAACCAGAGGGGTGCGTGATGCACTGCTGCCTCACCTCTCCTCTCCTCTCTCCCCTCCTCTCCAGCTCTCTAGTGGCCTCTAGGGTCCAGACTGACGACTCAGCGCTAAGCACTGCCTTTTATAGCCAGGGCCAAATATTTGAATTTGAATTACCGGATGGACCATATATGGACTTCCTCCCCCCGCTTCCTCCCCCCGCTGTTACTGCACGTAAAGTTTAAACAGTCTAACGGCTGGCCACATCTACGCGTCGTTTGACGCGTGCTGACGCTGCTGCCTGTGGTGTTTATTGTGTTTGTAGGTCTGACGTAGCTCATGCGAGGGGCATGCTGGGAGTCAGAGCTCGATTGGGATAGAGAAGCTAGCCAGTGAAAACACTCAGGTAACGCATTATTAATTTGTGTCATTTTGCTTAAATGTCATTGTATCGTGATAATTTCGCATGTTTAGTATGGTATCTGACACGCCTTCGCCAGTCTAACGGAGCTGTTTACTAACGTACATGTGGTATTTGGCGAAGTAAAGTTTATTGCCAGTGTTAGCCAGCACGATTAGCCACCAGCTACCTAGCTGCTGCTACTACAGCGTTACGGTGGCTACTGACTGCCTTTCCGAAGCCCTGCCACTCCGAACGTTAACTTCCATTATTCGGACTGGCGGTCGTTCACCTTAGAAGCCGCAATGCCGACCTTAGGTTTAGGCGTGGGGGTGGGAGAGGTTAGGTTTTGGGTTAGGGTCTGGGGGAGGTTAGGTTTAGGCATGGGGGGAGGTTAGGTTTGGCGTGAAAAACGGGGAATATAGAACCCGGGGAACATAGACATGATCCCTTTCTGAGTGCCGATATTTCGGAGTGGCAGAACGTCGGAGTGGCAGCACGTCGGAGTGGCAGCATGTAACCGCGTTACGGTTAGCATTGCTAACAGCAGCAAACTAGTGTTGGCTAACGTTAGCACTGCGTACAACAGCTAACGTCAACCAACCAGCCTACCCTTATAGGTAACGTTCATATTCAAATGTCATATTCTCTGCTAGGGAGTTCAGCTGGTGTTTTCCTGCACGAGTCAACTGCGCACACACACAGGGGCTAACGTTACATCAACAGATGTGCTTGCTAGTTAGCTTAGCTACACAGGTAACTTATAGCGACGTGAGTGTAACGTTAAGGTTACAAGTCATAAAACCTGGTGTTATTATCTAACCGTTATATATATATATATTGGTACAGGGAAGTTAGTCTAACTGACGCAGTAACGTAGCTATTATTCTAGTTGGGTTTCAGCAAGCAGCAACTTGCGAACAAGGTTAGTTAGCTTATCATTAACTTCCGCCCTGCCTGTCGCTTGTCTGTCACAGTCAGTCCCACGAACTTTTACATTGTGTAACTTAATTTCTAGCGATCAACCCGTTGGGAGGGCTTAATTAATGCTAGTCGGCTTTAGTGCTGAGCTTTAACCTGAAATGCTGAAAAGGAGCTAATGATTTGAAGTAACGCTAGCTATTTGTAGAAGTTAACTTGCAGGCCTGAGACTGCTGTCAAGATATGCTCAAGTCAAGACAAGTCGTCCCCTGAGTATATTTTGGACGTTCATGTGCTTACAGTTTGATTTGGGTATCCTAGCGTATATCTTGCTTAAAGGCTAACCTAAAGCTCCATCTCCAAAATTGAACCCTGTCAGGGTATGTTGTGAACTTGCAGTGCTGACATTTTTAGCCCCATGTGGCGTAGTCACCATCTACCTTATGTCGCATTATAGTTCATATTCTGTTTATTATTGCTTTGTCCTATTATAGTCAATTTGTTCCTGCAACAATGCAATTTCCCCTCAGGGATCATTAACTGCTCAGTTTAGCTAGTCCTCATTTTTTCTCTCTCTCCTAAACAATCAGCCAGCGCCATCAATCTAGTGATTTTTTTATTTTATTAAAAAAAAAAAAAGAAAATCATCCAGGATCGAACCACTCAAGTGTTTTTAGTTTAATATAAAATTTGATTGAAGTGGGCACTGGCCCAGCATAATAATAAAGACTGGCCTAATCATAATAAAAGCACATGATAAAGAATTATCCTTGAACATGTGGCTGTTAAATGAAGTGATGCGTTTCCTGCAGCAGTTTGACTGTAAAATAAGGCCCAGGTTGAATGTAGTAGGCTGTTTAACTTTTATACCAGCAGCAGACGACATAACGTTACTTCACTCAAACTAGCGGTCACTGTATGATCTGGACTTGCATGTCACTGATGGGCCATGGAAACAGAAATGGTGAGGCAAGAAACGGGCAAAATGTTAAGTCCAGCGTGGGAGCGAACGGACACACACACACACACACACACACACACACACACACAGAGAGAGCACTTCGGGGTGAGCTGAACTGGCGCGGTCGATTTGATACGTTCCCATTTCCAGCGGAGCGAGCAAGTTGTCAATTAGCCTAATTCAAGAAATAATGAACTAATGTCACGGAGCCAAATATGAAAGAACGTCATGAAGAAGAGAGTTGTTATTGTAGCGGACAGTGCAGGGGGTAAAATAAAGAACGTAGCCTACTATTTTGAGCTTGGTACACAGCAAGCAAGCGAGTATCCACTGTTAGCCAGGTCAGATAACGTTATCGTCGACAATGACGAGCACTTTCTTGTAAAACATACCTGGACTCCAACAAAGAAAGCTTCAGATAGTTTTCTCTCCTCCGAGCGCTCGAGCCACTTACATCTATAAGACCCGCAGATGTTAACGTAATTCCCTGGAATGCGAGACTTAACGAGCCAGTTACATGGCGTTGCATTCTTAGACATTGCCGTTTGCTTTTATTTGGTATGTTACATACAATTGGCCAAATTATTAGTTAATTCAGAGTTAGATGATATTGGAGCAGCGCAGCCATTTTATTTTTTATTTTATTTTAGCTGGAAGTCGTCACACGACCACACAACCGGGTCAAATGGGCGTGGCTACATAAGGTGAATATTGCGATGCCGTTCTTAAATACAGCTCCTGCATCATCAATGTTGTAGCCTATCCGACGTGAGGTTGCAGTGCACGAGGCGAAAGTGAAACTCACCAAGGTGCTCACGTCTGATTGTTTAGAAGAAGCTGCTGATGTGCCGTGTGCAGCAGAGACAATAATTCTGAGGATTTGCTTTATTGTGGAAAATGACATGATGCAAATAAACATGGTGGACTGTGAGCGATTTCATTAGCTACTAAACTACATTGAGAACCAGGCTGTCTGGTCCCAGTTATGATTTAAAACTAGAAACATCACACTTCCTGCATATTCAAGGTGTCTATTCCCCCAAATGGACTCAGTTTCACATATTGCTGGATCTGCCTTTCCAGTAAAATCGGGGAGGAGCAGTCGGCCGAGGATGCTGAGGACGGCCCGCCGGAGCTGCAGGTGAGTACTGGCCAAGAGCCCAAATCAAGATTAGGGCTGGGTATTGGTTCAAATTTCAAGAATCGATTCGATTCCGATTCACAAGGTTCCGAATCGATTAATCCCGATTCGATTCGATTCCGATTCGATTAATTTCAATATCGATTTGGTTAGTAATGCTAAAACATGTTTTTTGAGCTGTAACCTGAATTACATGATTGTCCAGTTATGTAACACGGGGGTTCCCAACCTTTTTTGCTCGACCGGTTGTCAATTTGAATGGTTTTAGTTACACATATATTTACTCACCAGGTGGTGACAAACGTTAAATAACAGCCATTTCATCTGTCAATAAAGACACTTTCACAATTATGCACAGTGATTTGATTTCAGCCTATATAATTTCTAAAAGTAGATATTAATGATCAAACATTTCCATTTATGTAGCCTACAGTATTCATGTTTTTGTTTCAACTACAAACATAAATAAACGTCAACTTGAAACTATGTTTCAACTACCACACACAGCCTATAATATTATAGCCTATGTTTATTTAAAAAAATAATAATAATAAAAAAAAATCGATCTCTGGACATATGAATCGATATCAAAGGATTAAAATAAAAATCGATTAAAAAATCTGAGAATCAATTTTTTTTTAACCCAGCCCTAATCAAGATGTCAGCTGCCATCCACCCAGTTCCACACTCTCCTCTAGATCTTCCACCCTTATATCAGTGCGGAAGGTTTCAGCAGAGACGATGCATTATAGAGACGGTGCAACTTCCAGTCACTTCCTGTATCTGTCACGTGGGTTTCGCCACTGCCACGGCCCCCTTAGGAGACTTGCGGCAGGTCCTGACTATATTGGAGTCAATGGGAGAAGTAAACGTGATCTCAGATTATGACTGATTCTTTCTCCCCCATAATCATCAAAGTAAATATTGGGCCCATTTTCCACAACCACATATCTTCTGAACATTCGGACACTAAAATAGCATTTTTCCGATTCACAGATCAGGAGAAACTTAACTTTGTTGGAGGAGACCTGTCTCTGTCTCAGCAACACACACTCATGAGATTTGGCAACAGGAGCTTACGTTAGCAGGGAGCCATTAGCTAAAGCTACATGTGAAATCTGTTGGGAAATTTCTTTTTTTCAGCGAATATCTTAGTTACAACTAGATTGAGCTACAAAGGAGCAGTTGTGTGTTTACATGTGTGGAGCTTTGGGAACTCACAATCTCGAGCTCAAGTTAGCTTGCTAGGTCAGCACAACACTTTAAGTGGAGAGGTGACCACGCCCCTTTAGGATACTATTGGCAGAGCATGGAATGAGGAATCTATAATCCATCATCTATGGTTTCAGCCACTAAACACTAGACTGCTGTCACAACTAAAAATAATTTCCTCACCACATCTTGTTCACCCCTCCTCAGAATGGGCTCTAACTGTCTCTCATGCTCTTCCTCCCCATCAGTTCATCCATGGCGGCCACACAGCCAAGATCTCAGACTTCTCCTGGAACCCCAATGAACCCTGGGTCATCTGCTCAGTGTCCGAGGACAACATCATGCAAGTTTGGCAGATGGTGAGTACATGTGCTGTCTAATAGTCCACACTAGTCACGGTATTATGCAGAATACTTTATCATTCTGAAATTGTTCTCAATGATTGAACATATCAAGAGAACTGTTTAACACAGTGATACTCAACTGGCGGCCCGCAGGCCACATGCGGCCCGCCGGCGCCCCCTGTGTGGCCCGCAATGGAATTGCACCAAAAAAAAAAAGATACCCGCTGAATAAGTGTCCAAATGTTCATGTCATTCTGGTCAATACTCCACTTCTGTTATAGCATTTCAGTCTGGAATATGGAATGTCTTTCAATAATCTATAATTTAGCTGCTAAATTGTCAAATACCACCGTCTGCTTGCTACCCAGGCACTTATGTATGTACTAACTTAACCTAACTAACTATCCGGTGTGCACAACATTGGCTGACACCCCAAAAACCTACAATCCGCTACAGAAAAATGTATATTGTTTGTTTATTAACTGGCCCCTGGCCTTCTATCATTTCACGAAAGTGGCGCCCGGGCAAAGCAAGTTGAGTATCCCTGGGAACAGAACACTAAAGCATACATGCACTAAAAGCATGTAATCAGAATAAGTGGTGACCCAAAAAAAACAGATTTAATTTGAAGTTTGCAGATGTTGCTTATTCTGGACAAGGGTGCACAGATGTGTTTGATTTAAGTGTTTACATCATTATAAGCTGTTATTTTTCTCCATTTTCAAAGCTTTATACCAGCACTTTCATACCGAACAAAATGTCATTGCCTTGGCCAATCTATTTGGTTTGAGGTAGTCACATCAGGAGGTTTTATTCTGTTTAGAATGGCATTACAATTGTTGAACCAAGCTTCTAATTCTGCGAAGCAAATAATGTTAGCAATTTTCATGTTGAGGTACTAGCTGCTAAGTTGTATTTTTTTTTTTTTTTCATATTTTAAATTTTTATAGAACACAAACAAGACAAAACAGACAAACAGGCTCAGACACAGGGGAAAGAAAGGAAAAACAAAACAAAACAATATAATCAACATTACAAAGTGGTGCCGCCAGCCACCTAGGGTTCTTATGTTCCTGTAAACGATATACCTGGGATCTCACTCAAGGGATCTGTGGGAAGCCAGCCGGGTGAGTCACCCGTCACCCCTAGCCTCGTTGAGGTAGACCAAGAACGGGTCCCAGATAGTCACAAACTTTCTAAGTGTATTGGTTCTCAGGAACCTAAGTCTCTCCATGCGTATAACAGAGGTCATGTCCGTCAACCACAATTGGAAAGAGGGTGGACTGGAGAGGGAGATTTCCATTCCTTCAGAATTTGTTTTTTGGCAACAGTTGTGCTAAGTTGTATGTTTCATTGAGTTTTATTTACTTGCATGTACTCTTCTATCTCTCTCTCTCTCTCTTCCAAACATACTATAATTATTCTGATATGCATTGTGTACTTCCTTCTCTTCTGTTCCTCCAGGCGGAGAACATCTACAATGACGAGGAGCCAGACACCCCCGCATCAGAGCTGGAGGGCCAGGGATCGTAACCCACCTCTTACCCGCTGCAGGAGTCTCTATCCAGGCATGACCCCTCTTCCACCCCCCGGGCTGCACACCCAGCCCAGCCCATTCTGGTTCATCTTTACTCTAGTGCAAAATGACAGAGAGTCTCCCCCCGGTCCACTTTTTGAATAAACCGGAAAGGTACAAGCAGCACGGACGACACTCCACCTCATCAACAGAAAGATTGGATTCAGTTTTGCTTCCACCTTTCCATGGCCCAGGCTTCCAAAAGCACTTTTAGAATACCGGTAGTTTTCCCATTGGTTTGCAACAGGACAGGGATTGGCCTTTTAGACCTACTTAGGTGGTAGCTTGAATCTCCCCATTTAGCCGCGTCACCTCCTCTTGAGACGCTACCAAACGGCTCCTTGAGTGCTGCCGCTCGGCCAATAGATCTTCCTTGGATTGCAGATCGTCCTCAGCCTTCCTCCACGAGGAGCAAAGACTTTCTACCTGGTTCTTTAAACCTTGGATTTCGTCACATTAGCAGGTTAATTTCATCTTTAGCTTGGATCTCTTCCTTCATGCTCCTCACCTCCTCCTGAGAGGCCAGCCACTTGTTGCTGCAGATGTTCTTTGTGATTAGCACTCTCCTGCTTGTGTCTGACGAGCATAGCTGCCTGAGACTGAACTTGTTCCTCTGCCTTTTTTCAGAGTCACTTATACTTTCTACTTGATTTTTTCGGTCCTTGGATCACTTGCTGTTGCAATTCTGAATTTTTGGAGCTCTCATTCTTCAGCGTGGCCAGCTGTTCCATTTGAACCTGAATCTCCTCGTTTCGCCTCTTCACCTCCTCTTGAGAGGTTAGTATCTGTTCTTCGAGTGCCTCCCTTTGTAGATGACCCTCTCGTTGGCTTGTAGCCAGTAGCAAACTTCCATTGAATCAGTCTGCAACGACATGAGGAAAATCCATCAGATGCAACGTGCTAGAAGCCTCTGAAGACTCCAAAGAGTTCTGCTCCGACTCACAAACCAACACAATCCTTTTTTCTTTTTGAAGTTCGTATATCGTATTTTTATTGTTTCATTTCAGACATTGGTTGAAGTAAAAAAGCTTTTGCACACCTAGGCTCAACAGGTGCGTCGGAGAAGGGCAAAACCCGACACAGTACCAGAATAAACTCCCGCACACTGTCTCCACATGCAATCAAAAGTTTAATCAGAATAACGTTTTGGTCGTGAGACCTTCATCAGATTATCTTACAGAAGAGGAGGAGGGACCCAGTTAAATAGGCTGGCAAACCTACGTGGACCAATCGGGTCGCACTGCACCCTGACATCATAATTGAACACAATTACCTAGGCCCCGTTCCAATACCCATACTTGTACTTCTTTCTTGTAGTATGTACTGCCGCTGCCCTCACAAAGTATGGATTGTAGTGTGCAGCATGCATGCAAAATGCATACTATTGGGACACACTACATCTGTCGTCACGTGAGCTTCCTGAACTCCGACCTCTTGCTCACTTCCGCCGACGTCCGCAGCGCCACATTTGAGTTTTTTTTTTTTTTTTTTTTTATTCAATAAACAAAGTCTGGCAGTAACAAACAGTACATTATACAAAAGATTCAGACTAAACATTTACAAAATTGGAACAGACAATCAAATAAACAAAATTAAATAAATAATGCAAAAACATTAAGTCAGAGATCTAAACAGGAATCAAGATATGCATGTTTTGGTACACACCATGCTTGTTTGGTTTTAACATATTTCAAGGCTTTCTTAAAGTTAATTATCTCATTCATGAACATGCAGCTCAGTCAGTGCGACGTAACTCCAGTAGGTGGCGGTAATGCACAAAAAGTTGTTTGCCAACCGCCATAAAACATTAGAAGAAGAAGAAGAAGACATAACTTCCTGCTGCGCAAAGGATTGTGGGGAAGTTTGGCTGAAGCAGCATGCATCGATGCATACTCCGAAATAGGAGCTGATGTAGTACAACATCCTGGTACTCTTGGCATACTGCATCTGACATACTATGTATTGGGACATACTAAATCTTTTTTTGCCTACTAAATAGTATGGAAGTATGGGTATTGGAACGGGGCCCTAGATAGAGAATGGCAGGTATGGGTCAGAGGTCTGATAGTGCACAGCAATACCCAAATCAGTGATAAACATACACCCTTCATAATACAATATACTGTACATACAGTAGGTGATAACAAATGTTATACACAATATAGGAAGGATAACATATCAGAATAAGGATCACACAGGCCAGGTTTACACATGAAAAAGACAATGACCAGCAGAATTTCACGAGATAAATATGGATTCTGGTGGGCATATAGGGAAAAATCCTCCTAGAATCGGTCCCTACAAGAGAAGAGAGGAAACAGTATTTTAAAATAGGCTATTACGGTAGCAAAAATATACCATGATCAAAATGGTTGCTACAAGAAAGTTTTAAAACACATACAACAAAATCATTATAGCATCACTTGGAGGAGGAACTCATCATTCAAGCCCTTAGGTGACAATGTCTGTAAGGTAAAAATCCCAAAAGCTTCTCGTCTCTTTAAAAGAGCATCATGGTCGCCCCCTCTAAGCGGTAGGCTGACATGTTCGATTCCATTGACATTGGTTGAGCAACACAATCCTTTGAGTTTGAACTTCCTCCTAGACATTGGTCAATAGTGAATCACTGAAACAATTTGAATTTAGTGTGTTTGTTTTTACCAAGTTTTCTCTTCCCCTCTCTCCCATCCCCCCCCGCCCCCCCCTTCCCCCCCAATTGTACTTGGCCAATCTTCCCTGCTGTCCCACCCGGCCATTGCTCCACTCCCCCTGCCGATCTGGGCAGAGCACACGCTTCCTCCGATACATGTGCAGTCAGAGCACACGCTTCCTCCGATACATGTGCAGTCACCAGCCGCTTCTTTTCTTTTGGTTGCATTGTGGTAGCATGCAGTAGCATGCAGTAGCATGCAGTGACCAGTTCTCAACCTGCTCCTGTGTGTTTCCCAGATAACAGAGATGAATAACTATCTGACCGTACCTGCTGCATCTCCTGACTCCCCGACGATCACCAGAGCCAGACTGGCCTCAGGTAAACACACCCTTCCAAGCCACAGCTACATGCAAACTGTAGCTGGGTTTCCATCCAAATGTATCGCAACTTTTAATCCAATTTTCAGAAAGTCGGCAAAAGAAAATGCGAAATAATGCGCGTTTCCATCCACTGCTATTTTGCGAATTATAGAGCTGTCAATCACCTGGTGTGGTGGAATGTTTGAAAAGGCCTCGACGCCTACGGTTGTCTGGTTCGTACAGCAACGCTACATTTGTCAACGTGAATGTTCTGTGGTCATATCCCCCTTACCCTATACCTCGTGTGTTCATGCTATACCTGGTGTGTTCCCTATACCTGGTGTGTTCCCTATTAGGGATGTTCATTTTGAAAAATTCCCATAATCGAAAATTGGGAAAATTAACGATCAATTATCGATTATCGATAGCGTAATAATAATTATATATATATTTTTTTTTACTCTGGTCTGGTAATAACGTTGCGCGTTCTCGGCCAGCTATAATGGCGATGCCGCTGTGTAGTAAGAATATCAGACACTAGCGCTGTGGCCAGGTAAACAAACATGTTACATGTCAGGTTACATGATGTAAGGCAATCGGCGTCTTCCAGCTTAGCTGACAGCACAAGAGTCAAATCAACAGGCCTGAGCCTCACTGAGGTCCGCAGACCGCTGGGTGCGTTTGTTTGTGTCCCCGGCGCATGCCGGTGTGAATTCCCCATGTTTAAAACAGTTTTGTTGGCACAAAGGCCCGTGCCCAGCCAGAAAACTAGAGACTAGATGAAGCTCCACCTCACGTTAGTCGGCTGTGCAATGGAGTGGGGTGAGGAGGAACGAATTCCACCCAAACCTAGTCCGCAAAAAAAATTAATAATAATAATAATAATAATAATCGATCAAAATTCCACATGATCGATTAAATTCCTTAACGATCAATTATCGATTTCTGATAATTGATGAACATCCCTATTCCCTATACCTCGTGTGTTCATGCCCTATACCTCGTGTGTTCCTGCACGCTGATAGAATGACTGTCCCCTGCTTGTTTGGGAACAGATTTAAATGGCTCTAATTAAAGCTAATCTCCTTGGCCTGTCCGCCTAGACCCCCAAGCCTACAGTATGAAGCCCCTGTCGGACAGCGTGCCCACCATCCAGGTGGACCTGGCTTCTCCTCAGTCTCCGGACTCGGTCAACCTGATGGATGAGTTCAGACGGGCCGGCCAGCCACGGCAGGAGGAGGAGGAGGAGTGGGGCTTGATGATGAAGCCTACCTCAGAGGGGAGGAAACCCACCAAGCCAGCAGAGGCAGAGGGAGCCTCAGCCAAGGACCAGAGGCTGGTGAGGTGCCTGAGCGACCCGGGTCCCAGCGCCGACGAGGACGAGGACGAGGATGAGCCCTTCCTGCCCTGAGATGGCTTCTCCACAGAGGGGTCGAGATGCACGCTCCTCCCTTCACCACAGGACGGTAACGTTAGAGAAGAGAGGGCTGCTCCACCATTCTAAATGATCTCTTTGGTTGCGAAACCAAACAAGCCAAAACTGATAATGCAGCATAAATAATCGGTGCTGTACGAACCAAAAAACAAAAAGCAAAAGGAGATTGCTGAAGAAGGAGGAAAAAATAGCTATCAGCTACTTATCATTGCTCTTTATTTCGGTAAAACAGGATTGGAAAATCAGTCACTGCTATCTGGGAGATCTTGGGTTTTGTGGTTGATAGTCCAAGACATCTGGGATAGAACTATGCATTACCAAAGGTTTGGACTGTTTGTTTGAGTGTCAGATGATGTCTTTCATGTTTAAAGATTTCATTCTTCTTGATTTCATGTTTCATGTATGTTAGTTTATATTTTTACAATCATGTCTCTTTCTTTAAAGCTACATTATGTAAGATGTGCACACAGGCCTCTGTCTTAAATCTAATCAACAGGAGCAAATTAATTCAAACCAATTCTCAACTTTCAACACAGCACTTGATTTTTAGACATTCCTTTTAAGCCAATGTTTCCCTGAAGCTGTTCTAAGATTTAAAACATAGATATTTATATTCAATCACTTGAAATTGCTGGATATCAAAATGTACAGAATGTAGCTTACACAAAATAGTCTGCCTTATTTTATGTGAAACACAATTTTTTTTCACTCTGTGCATTTGATCTCAAATGAAAATCTTTTTATTAATTTGAGGGGTACTAACGTGTTTGCCACCTGATAGCATTCAGTTATTAATTTGAGGGGTACTAACGTGTTTGCCACCTGATAGCATTCAGTTGGTCTAGGGTTTTTCTTGGATGTATCCAGCATTCACTGGATGCAGGAAAAGCTGGATGTATTTAGTAACTGTGTGAAGGACCACTTTTCTTTAGCACCTCACCCACGGAGACCTGCAGCTGCACGCTATCGCTGGGAGATGAGACGAGTGTGGACTTAAAATTCCTCACCATTCCACGAGAGAGTTTTCAGACCTCGCCACTCGACCGTGTTCAACACAAATAGCGGAGTGCTCTGTATGCTTCTCATCTTCCACGTGACAGGCACTGATGCAACACAGATGTTTGGATGTCAGCGATCATGCTTGATTCCCAGCCATCTGAAGTTGCATTAGATATAGAGAGCCAAAGTGAACCTCACTTCCTGCTTCAGCACTGTACCAGAGATTTTCATCCGCCATTTATTTTCCCATAGACATTTCGGAAAATGCTTATAAAAATAGTTTTATTGGTCAAACCACTGAGCTATATTAAATAGGGTCAAACCAAACGGTTCAGCTATATTTAGAATTGGGAGAGACTATAGAAGCTAGGTCCCCCAGGTTGGACCGTGCTGAAAATGTCAACAAGAACAAGGCCAAAGAAAGAAGTGTTGTTTAAAAACCCAGGTTTTACTGGTTTTCTGGCCAAAACCACGTGTGGTACTCGCCCCCCACGCCCCCCTTCCCATTCTCAAATCTTCTCGTTAACCTTTAAACGTGGGGCATTACATTTACAAGGCTCTAAAATGGGGTATAAAGTGCAGCTAGCTTAGCAGGCCTAGCCTCGAGAACTGTTTGTGTGCACCTGTAAATAGTTGCGTCATGCAGTGCTTCTATATTCCAGACGGATTATAATTTGGCTGCATCCATTTCAACAGTTTACACATATATATATACATTCCAAAAGTGAACTGTGAGAAAGAAAGAAAAAGTGTAAGCAGCAACTCTTCTAAACTCATCCCAAGTTGCGAAACAGAAATCAGCATAGAGATAGGCAAGCGGTACGGATGCCATATCACAAGTATTTTAATCGACTCTGACTTCTTGGGTGCTGTTTGTTTTTATCCGTGGATTAAACCCAGAATACAGCCATGCCAACTATTTAATGGAGTTCCCCCGGTGTTGCAAATTGGCATGTGGAGTGTGAAATAAGCCAGAGAGCTTTGCAGATGGACTGCTCTGTCTGTGTGAAATAAGCCAGAGAGCTTTGCAGGTGGACTGCTCTGTCTGTGTGAAATAAGCCACAGAGCTTTGCAGATGGACTGCTCTGTCTGTGTGAAATAAGCCACAGAGCTTTGCAGATGGACTGCTCTGTCTGTGTGAAATAAGCCACAGAGCTTTGCAGATGGACTGCTCTGTCTGTGTGAAATAAGCCACAGAGCTTTGCAGATGGACTGCTCTGTCTGTGTGAAATAAGCCACAGAGCTTTGCAGATGGACTGCTCTGTCTGTGTGAAATAAGCCACAGAGCTTTGCAGATGGACTGCTCTGTGTGAAATAAGCCACAGAGCTTTGCAGATGGACTGCTCGGTCTGTCTGTTTCTTTCTATTTTGCTGAAGTTAAAGCAGCATGTCTCATTTGTCCCGCTGAGGGACTAAAGCACTCTATGTAATATGGTGGTGTGCGTTAAACTGCTTCTATTTGCATGAGGGCTCTTCTGTTGATTTGATCCTTACTGATTCATGTTTGGAGTGGGTGCCCTTTATGTAGAAAGATTGACTCTGGGAGTATAATTAGTTACTCAGTCATTACTCTCTGCCCCTCAACATCAGAAACTCTGACTCACTCACCTCCTTCAAAACCCAACTCAAATCCCACCTCTTCAAAACAGCCTACAATATCTGACTTTTACCTCTAACCACCATTCCATCTCTGCAATCTATTGATTCGTATTTGTTTTGTATCTATTTGTTCTTGTTATTTAGTTTGTTGTATTATGTACTGTTTCTATGTATTGTAAAGCGTCTTTGAGTTCCCCAGAAAAGCGCTATATAAAACTTATGTATTATTATTATTACTGATTACTCATTTAGAAAGTAATACATTAGTTTACTTATTACATGGTTTAAAAAGTAATTAGTTACATTGCTCGTTACTTTACAATATTACTTTAGCTACCCCCCCCTTCTGAAAAAGTGACAGACAACCTGTTTAGCCAGCTCCTTTTAGAACTGAATCCACTTTATTGGACCAATAATTAACCGTAGCTTATAATATATATAATTACTTTTTGGAAATTGTAATCCCTTACATTACTACTTTCTACTGGGAAAAGTAATACAATTAAGTTACCGCCCAACACTGCTCTTAGCAATATGAAATGCACTTCATAATTCAATCCAAAATAATATAATGAATTTAAAAAGTGGAGACTGTGTCTACAAGGTATCCCAACTCTGCTGTGTTCAGCTTCAGCACCCCATGACTGGTCAGGACTCCGTTCCCATGCAATGCACAGTAAATGCCAGGAGATGGCACTGTGCAGCCATAAAATGACACCGCCTCCTAACGAGTGCTGTCACCACAGAGCAAGCTTCTGCCTTCTTACTTGTAATTTCACTCTATAAGTGGTTACTTTACCATAATACTGCCACCTTTAATCAGAGGGAGTGAGGCTGTCTGTATCACCGCTCCATCAGCTTAATGATGTGTTATTGCATTCTCCTCTCATTTACATGGCCCATAGATCCTGTGTAATGTATTGCTAATTTGTGTTCAGGCAATCAAAACCTTGAACCGTCGCATCTATTCCTGTGAAGTGAACGTTCTGAGATGAGAATGAGCACGATCAATACGCCTGATTTTCAGTGAGGGGTAAATGTGCTTTGATATATGATATCTTTGATATGGACTGTTTTGATTGTGAACAGAGTGGAGCTGGGTCAGCGTAGGGCCGATCACAAACATCAGTTTGCTGTTTGTGTTCTCTACAAAAGGACCAGGCAAATATCACTTTGTCAATAGTGAAAAGCTATTGTTCCACTGAAATGATTCCGACATCTAAACACACCATTTGTCTCCATGGTTAGAAATAGGGAGAATACTTTACGAAAGCCCCAAGGTGAGGGATGCATCCAATTTAGTATCAGGAATGGGGAGCCAGTGTCACATTTAACCCATTGATACCTGTAGCCTGTACTACAAAGCAAGATTAGTGGTTTAGCGAGGTAACTTCAGGTTTAACCCTGGTTTAGCCGTACTACAAAGCAAGTTAACTTCTAATCACCATGGCAACTCATGCTGCAAAGCTAACCTGGTCCCGACCAGGTTAGCTTCAGAGGATAAGATCAAAATCCATGACAGACCCATATAATCGGCTCTCTGGAGTCACTCACCGTTCATATAAGATCGCCATATGAAAAATAGATTGCAGTCAACTGAGAATAGAACAAGAAAAACATTTGTGGCTCTGTAGGCTACATAATTAAATTAAGCCTACTTACCACTTTATGTCTTAACAGCTGAACGATGCGTGGAGAAATATGATCACTATTAATCACGCAGCGCATATCATACACGGAGCCTCAAATGGAGTGAGGGTGATATTCTCCTACATGCCAGAAAAGCATATACATATAATATAGATATGGGATAAATATGGGATAGCCCCAATAGGCTACTAAATATGCAGGGTACTCTTGCATGTTTCAGCTGGAACTGTGTCCTGTAGGCTGTATGCCAATATATGAGCAAAAATAGGCTAGTTTTTATCAATGAAAACTATGCCCGCATCATCTCAATTCAGTTCAGCAGTTTTCTCTTTTATATTAGGCATCAGCATTATCATTATTTTATATATTAATTATTCGATCAGTGCAACCACACACATGAGTGATAGAGATCATTATTCATTGAGCATGCGTTTCTAAATCTATGGTCTAAATAGGTTTACAGATTGTGGAAATTTATAGGCTGAGATTACACATTTAGGGGACAGAAATCGCTGATCAAAGTAAATCAAATGACTGATGTGAATACAAGCGGCAGCTTTAGCAGTCCTTCAGCAGATTATATCCAACGCGGATTTTCATTCTGACATAGGTTACATTAAATATCCGCTAAAACTCTGATCACGCACTGCGCTTTCATTGAACGAGGAAATGGGTGTGGGCGTGGATCAACTCAGCTGTTCATAATGTGATTGGCTAGCGCACCTCTTTCGCGTGGACGCGCGCCTGTGCACAAGCGAAAAACGTGCGCGTGCACAGGCAGATCCCAGATAAAGCCAGCTTCAGTTATCGAGTAGAAAACCAGCGTCGTAGTATCGTTAAACTAGATAGCTTTGATCCTGTTCAGTCAAACCAGATCAAAGTGACAGATCGCGGGTCTGTTAAGATAGCTTCGTAGTACAGGCTACTGATGCAGCATTTGTGTGTATATCCCACATTTGTGTGTGTGTGGGCGGCTTTTTAGAACTTTGGGGCGGCTTTAGCTCAGGAGGTAGAGCGGGTCGGCCAATGATGCAAGGGTTGGCGGCTCGATCCCCGTGTCCACGAATGGTGTGAACGAATAATGATTCTGTGAAGCGCTTTGAGCACTTGGAAAGGCGCTATATAAATCCAATCATTATTATTATTATTATTAATCCTTTAAGACAGCGAACCGCGTTTGTCTTAAAGGGATACACACACAAATGCTGCATCAGGTATCAATGGATTAAACAAAGACGGTCCAGAATCCCAGTTGAAGGCCCCTGGGAAGGTTACAGTGGATTCCTTATTGGTTATCTATGCTTCTCAATTTTTTTCACATCAAGGACCGCTAAACTGACACAAATTAGACCACGGAGCCCCGTTTAATACAGTTTTTGCTGTTAGATGTTTTATTACAGAAAGTGTATGAAACCCATGACCAAAATAGTCCTACATTCTGTCATTGTGTCATCTTTTGGATGGAATTAGAGTGAAAATAAACGATTGCCCTTTTTGCTAGGGGCCCCCTGGAACCCCCGCAAGGACCCCTGGGGGTCGCCGGACCACATGTTGCGAACCACTACTCCATAGGGCTACTGGTCTCCCATGTGCACCTCAATATTGCCAGAAACATACTTTAGGGGGAATCATTTAAGAAAGCCCCAAGCTGAAGGGATGCATCCAATTTAGTATCAGGATTGGGGAGCCAGTGTCACATTTCGACAAGGGGTCTTTGTCTTTGTCTTTATTTAAGATCCCCATTAGCTACAGCAGAGCTGCAGCTATTCTTCCTGGGGTCAAACAACTTGCATAGTTTCAAGATATCACATACAAAATTCATCAGAATCAGAATCAGAAAGACTTTAATGATCCCCGGGGGGAAATTGGGACAAGTTACAGTTGCTCGCACTCAGGCATGAATATCCACATAACACAACATAGCATAACACAGTATCACACAGGATCTCCCTAAATGTAAAAACAGTCATTACAGTAAAATGCAATAAATACAATAAATTAAAATAAAATAAAATAAAATATAAAATAAAATAAAATTACATTGTACAAAAATGCATTCTGTACAAACGGTACAATTTTGGATATTACATACATACTGTACCTTTCAAGATATTGCATACATCAGAATTACCTACATACCATTACAGATGTGTAGAATATACATAAAACTATATCACATATTATGTATACCTATACCATTACCATATCTTATAATTATATATATAACTATTACCATCACATATGTATATTATATATTAGATATGTACATGCTTCAATATGCTCTATATATATATATATATATATATATATATATATATATATATATATACATACACATATATATACACACACAGAATTCCATAACTCCAGTTACAATTCCCTTGCAAGGTTACAGTGGATTCAGGGCTACTTGTCTTCCATCATTCACGGGGGTCAGCAGCACTGCTGTCCCCTTCCATCCACGACCCCAAGAAACCAACCCACGGCCTCAATTTGTCTGCCTTGAGAGATAAGCAGTGAGCATCAACCCTAAAAAAATATAATAATAATAATAATAATAATATAGTAACAATAGTTGTAATAATAATAATAATAATAACAATAAAAAATAAATACATTCAAAATACAGAGAGCTTTGTTCTGCAGTCAGTAGACATCGGTGTGTATGCCTACTTAAAGTAAGTCACTTCAAGTCTAATCAGCATAACAACCATTTTCCTACCTTGATTTAGAGGCAATATTCAAGGGTCTATGCTAATTAAGCACCAATTCAAAACTGGACTAATTAAGCTATCCACTTGTATTTCAAAGAACCTTTTTGGTTCAGTTTACTTTCATAGATTAATAAGCCTATAGCTGTGAGGTAGAAATGTATCTTGCTGCTTCAAGCCTTTAACATCAAATGTCCTTTGAAAAGTCCCTGAGCTGAAGGAATCTATAGAATGATCCATCTTAATATTGAAGAGAGCTTTGATGCTTTTGAGAGCTTTTGAGCTTTGATGCTGTGAAAAATAGGTTTAAAAAGAGGGAGAGGGGAATTTAATCATCTTTTTTTAACATCTCTAATTATGTGTTTATTTTAGTTTAGTGTTATATTATATTTAAATGTGACCATCCTTTGCTGTCTATCTAACAAAAACAAATGATACAGTACATCCAAGGGATTCTAGGGCTCCAAATATATCATCATGAAAAATGCCTATAATATTTATTTAATATTCATAGGACGTTATAATGTGGCACTTGGTACAGTGATTTGAAAGTGTCATTTGTGGGACTTTTATCCTCTATAGCAGGGGTTTTCAAAGTCTGAGACTGTGGGCCTCCCCTCCGACAAAGCCCCCCCCCCCCCCCCCCCCCCCCCCCCCCCACACACACACACACACACACACACACATTACTTGCTTACCGTAGTTTCGCTAGATTCCTGGATACCAATGGGATCGTGAATGTTATTTGATCCAATAGAAACTCAACAATTGAGACATGATAGCCTGATATTGCTGTTTGACATTACAGACTATAAAAAAAACGTCTGTCTGAAGCCATTTACTTGTTTCTGACACTGGGAAGAGTGGGAAAAACTGTAAAATTCCCAAATCTCTGAACTATCTTTAACCAAATCACACATGGCTATGTGATCTCTATTTGATATCTATATGTTTTTCACTTCCATCCACTGAGCCTCCCCTGAAACTGCTTGGAGCTCCCCTGGGGAGTCCCGCCTCCAACTTTGAAAACCTCTAATATATGGTATAATAATTATAATATTCCAATAGGAATTTATGGAGTATCTGGGTAGCCTCAATTGTTTTTTAGCGACCATCTTGTATTTGTATTCTTATAGACTTACAGTATAGCTTACTCGTGAGTTTATATTGACCTTCGTATCTATGTATCATTAGGCTATATACGTACCTACTCCTATAATATTCCTGTAGGCTTTGGTGTGTGTGTGTGTAATCAATGAGTTTATGGTTACCTTAATGAAGTCATACTTTGTTTTGTTTTTATTTATTTTTATCCCCGTCTGCCAATTACTATTTCTGACTTTGTCTGACATAGTCACTTTATGGTGACCTCATTCATATTTTGTGGTATTTGATCATATATGGTATTATTATAATTCTTCTATAATATCCCCATATAGTAACTTAGTGAGTCTGAGCAAGTTCATATGGAATTTTCCTATCACCTGTGGTATCACAATAATATCCCTATACACAGGGACTTTGCTGTGATATATTTGTATCATCAAATCGTATTGCAGGACCACTGTAAGCTAGCTGTTTCAGGCTATAGACCAGCAGGACCACTGTAAGCTAGCTGTTTCAGGCTATAGACCAGCAGGACCACTGTAAGCTAGCTGTTTCAGGCTATAGACCAGCAGAAGTAGAGCCACTGTAAGCTAGCTGTTTCAGGCTATAGACCAGCAGAAGTAGAGCCACTGTAAGCTAGCTGTTTCAGGCTATAGACCAGCAGAAGCAGAGCCATACGTCTAACCGCTGTGGCACCTCTCTTGGAAGTTGGCACAGGTCAAATGTAACTTAATTCAAACCAAACAAACATACAGGAACATTCAGGACCAATTATTAATATACTGTAGCCATGGGAGTTTGGTGATCTGTTGAACACATAAAAATCTTGTCTCAGCCTATAGTATATGATTAATAATTAATAATTTATTCACTAGAACTATAAATTATATTTATTATGCAAGGTATGAATGTATTTGTATAGATATAGATATATATTTGTATATATGTGTGTGTATGAACATATATGGTTTATTGAGAATGTAAATAGTATAAAAGTGGAAGTCAATTGATTAAGAATGTGAACTGTGGACTGGGGGTAGGACTAAATAAGTACAGTACTCCTTTTCGGACCTCGTTGCTGTCACGTATTCTGATTATTATTGTTTATTTTTATTTATTTTTTTCGTTTTCTTTTCTTTCTTTTTTCACTTATAAATATATATATTTTGTAACATTGATACTACTTGTGTATATATATATTACTTTTTTTTTTTTTGAAAGTCCAAAATAAAGCTTTCATTCATTCATTCATTCGTAGTCGTCGGTCCTCTTGTGGCCGATATTTGGTGTTTCTGGAAATGGTATGGCTGACACCTGGCTTTGTAAAGTGACACCCTGGGCCTACAGGCCACTGCTCAGATTTACAGGACCTTATTTTTGCACAACTCTATTCTTATTATCCCAAAATGTTAGAGCTTTTTCCAAAGACAATGTTCTTCAATCAGTTTCCCAAGATGTCTGCATTTCTTATGCGATAAACTGCATTATAACTTTAGCCTATGTAATTCTAGTTTAAATTAGACTGGGAAAAAGCGCATGCATTGAAACCACACAGCCTGCATTTTATAAGGTCAAAGTCTTCAGGTCAAGCCAAAAACAAAATAAGCTGAGTTTTCATTGGAGTAGGCCTATTGAGATATTTGCATTGACTTTTTCTCTTATGTTTAACATTTGGCCTTCAGGCTATTTTAAGCCTTTGCATTTCATGAGGAAAGTGTTTACTTTCTGACTGGACAGCAGTCCAATTGAAAAGGCTGATTTTAAAGAAATTACTTCTGGTCAGTTAGCTACAGCTTCATGGTCAGTTAAAATCACCTCGACAAATTCTCATTCTGCTCATTTAGTGTAAAGTAATCTCACAATGAAGCCTTTGCCTCTCGTATCACTTGGCAAGACCACGCATATTTATTAGATAAATATTGAAATATGAATGCTATGTTATGTTATGATGTTATGTTAAGGGCACAGCCAATAATCATCCATCTGACTGCAATCCGGAAAGCTGGGATAGTCTGGGCCTAATGTGTTGCCTATTGATAAAATAAGATGCTACCGCCTACACATTTCTAATGTGTTTTTTTTTATCAACAAATATTTCAGGTAGGCTATATTGTGTGAAATTGTCTATTTAACAATTTACTATTTAACAATTGACTGATTTTCATTTTCCACAGTAGGCTAATTATTTTAAATTCGTTTTTATTCTGATTTTAAAAGCTGTGTTAGAAATAAATATGCCTAGACTGATCATTCTGTGTGAATTTGTATTATATTTTATAGTTTAATGTGTAAGCAATGATTAAAAACAGTGAATAGGCCTATGTTTGTCTGATTTCAATGCTGAAACAGCAACAGCACTTCAATTGTAGCTACAATAGGCTGCATTCACAGCATATTGAAAGAGTTTGATCTATGCAATTTAATGGACGACACTTAAAATAAAGAGCAAGTGCAAGACCAGACCCTGTTGCTAATTTGTAAATTGATATTTTGTAGTCTGCTTAGCTGCGTAGCCTCCTATAATGAAGCATCCTGAAAATAAATGGAAAACTAATCGAAGATAGGCCCTTTTGACAAAGCCTTCTTATTTGCTATTAGGCAATTTCTTCGTGTTTCCCCTCGTCGAGATAGCAGATTTATTTTCACAACTTCTCCATTGAAATATCATATTGCACTTTTCACATTGGCCCAATACTCTAAATATCACTCTGAATATCAAAATAACAGTCTAAATCCGATGTAGGCTATTTTAATTTATTTAATTGCACGTCGTTAAATAGATACGATTAGATAAGATTAGCTCAATAAATAATAATAGGTTAACGTGCACTAGCCTGATTTATAGTCCCAGCCCGTTAACGAGGCTATCATCACAACATACATTTAATAGAAAGTCGAAAAAAACACCAAATCTGTGTGGTCTAGACTGGAGTCGAATCGTGCTTTTATTTTGAAAAGCAGTCCCGGTGTCATGCCGAGTTTTGCACCCCCGCCGAGAATTGCATCCCCACCACATTTTGGGGCTGTTTTAACTTAAAAACAGGGATGCAAATCTCGGCAGGTACAAACCGCCAAGACTTGCCTCCCCCTCCATAAACCTAGGAGAGACCCCAGGCCTTGAGGTAACCTGTAGCCGGATTTCAAGTACCAAGTCGGCCTCCATGAGCCAGAAGAGAGCCCCAACCATGGAAGTCACCTCGATGCGGATTTTATGCATCAAAGTCGGTCTCCATGAGCCAGGACAGACCCCCCTGGCCTGGAGATCATGTCTACCCAGACAATTATATCATTTGTAAACAGTTAAGTTTCCCTATAAATCATTACAATACGCTCCCGTGAGGTGGGGATGCATTTTGCGGCGGGGGTGCAAAACTCGGCATGACACCGGAAATGCCGGTTTTTCCCTATCTTGTTGAGAGCATCAACATGATAGTACCAAGCGAAACTCCTGCTACGATCGGTCAATAAGGTAGGACTTTTGTGACATATTCCACAACAGTCATTCAATACACTATGTTTGTTGTAATGTCGATCTAGTGTGGTAAAGTCAATGTGAGAAAGGATCGCTGAATTGTGACACTCGACTTTTTAGTCCGCTCCGAACACCGGTGAAGCAGCAGTACCGTTACGGCACGAAAAGTGGCGGCTGGCTTGACTGTGGTTTCGCAAACGACGGCTCAGTTGACCGCAGTGTGAGGACAGACCCCGAGAGATTTTTTTTTACACAAACCATTAAAATATTCAGTGAAATAATTAGAGTTAAAGTAGACTAAAATGATAACGTTGTGTCTTGTGTGTAGAAGTCACGTTGTTTTTGAGCTTTTCATTCATTGTTATAAAGGAATTTATTTTCTCACTTATTCAATTAATTACATATTCAATTATTATATAGAGCAATTGTATGTATTAGATACGTTTTGAGCTAGTGTTTGTGGTTATGTGTTTTGTTGGTTTTTGCCTTGTGTGTCTAAGTGGTTGTAGTAGCATGTATGAGTAAGAATGATACAGATATGTATATTTGTAAATAATGTTTGTATGTGAATATAATGTATTTTCATAATTGAAGTATTGTAAAATATTAATGTGGACCCCAGGAAGAGTAGCTACTGTTTTTTACAGTAGCTAATGGGGATCTAAATAAACAAACAAACAAACGTAGAAGCAGAGACGGATAATTTAAACGCGTATCTGGTAGAAGTCCCTTTTACTCGCTTTTATTTTGGAACTCTTGACAGGAAGTGGCTGTGTCACTCGTGCAGGAAACGGAACACGGATCTGGGTCGAGTGTCAGAAGCGACGTGTCATTCAGTTCAGTACAGTTGATTTCAGTTCACTCAGCTGCTCCAGAGTTCTATTTATTGTCTTTATGAGAGTTTCACGTCGTCCAGGTGCAGCCAGAGAGTCTGTCTGTCAACTGTCTGTGAGTTTCCGCCTCTTCTTCCTCAGTCAGCCAGAGCACTGTGGGGAACTTTGCTGCAAGTCAGCCTTAGCTTAGCTTAGCTTAGCTAGCCTAGCTGGAATCACTATGTTTATTTGGGTCGGAGCTCAAAGACTTCACGTTACTCTTACCATCAATCTGTTGTGTGTGTGTCTGTGGGAGAGACAAGTAAACCACTGGCTAGCTGCATGCTAAAAACACCTGCTCCCATTCATCCGTCAGACAGTAACAGCAGATACTGTTAGTAACCTACAAGACTGTAGTAGACTATCCTAAGACCCTAAAAAGTACCACTAATGAATTGAATAATAATACGTGCAATATAGAATAGTATTTATTCCATCAGTGTAAACATTGATTAAATAGGTTAGATACACACACACACACACACACACACACACACACACACAAAGACATGTGTTAAGTGGAAATAACTAGTAGATTTCAGAGTAGACTTCAGAAGTCTCCAGCTTTTAGCAGCAACTGCTGCCTTAAAGGATAAGTTCACCCAAAAATCAAAATGCAGTCGTTATCTACTCACCCCCTAGCCCCATAAGTGATGCTACTACTGTACTCCATATACACTCGTACAGTCCTAGCATCACACCCACTTCCATAAGGCAATAGGGGCTGTGAACGGCTGTTCAAAACGCTCTCCCACCCGTCTCCGATGTCCGATTGCAGATCCGAAGATATGATAGTCCTCCTACGGAAGCCAGTAATTTAGCCGGGCGGTTAAAATGATACTGCTGTCTGTGTGAAACAACTGTTTAAAAGCAGTCTTTCCACAGCCTGTGCTGAATTTACAGCAGGGTGTGTTTGATCTCACTATCATCATGGTGCGCCACTTGCACGCAGCGAGCAAACATATGCAGTCACACGGAGACGGTGGCTCAGTCAGTGATCAAATCCAGCGCACCTGGGAAGCAAAACGTCATGAAATACTCAAACTCCCAAGGTTCCTGTCGGCACTAGGAAGCTTCTCCTCTCCTAAATACGGCATATTAGTAGCACTTTTTAGGCTCTTAGGATAGTCTAGGCGTCTTGTAGATAAGCTATTTTAAAAAACAGACATAATGACATTCTTACAGACAGACAGACAGACAGACAGACTGTGTCTCACTGACTCTCCTCTGTCCTGGTCAGCTCCAGGTTGGGCTCCTGTATTGATGACCCGCGGTTGATCATCCCAGTAACGGTTGGTCATCCCATCCCCGGTCGCTAACGGCAGCAGCATGAAGGCTCTGATCCTGGTGGGCGGGTATGGCACGAGGCTCCGCCCCCTCACACTGAGCGTGCCCAAACCGCTGGTGGAGTTCTGCAACAAGCCCATCCTGCTGCACCAGGTGGAGGCGCTGGTCACGGTGAGCTCATCACAAACACAATCTATACACAACATCTGGATGGATTCTTTTTGGCTGTGAAGGTGTGAGAGGAAAGAAAACATTGTATAAAAAGAGGATTAAAATATAAATAAAAAAGAGTTAAACCCCAATTTTTTACCTTAATATAAAAGCTTTTTAATCAGTTTGATGGTACAGTGACTTCTAATAGGGAGAATGGCGGCTCTGGCATTCCCACAGCGCCCTCCGAAGGCCTGTTCCTGCACTATGGATTTTTGGTGGCTGCATCCCGGCTCGGCTTGACAGTGTCAAGGAACTTTTAACACAATTTTCTCCTTATAGCTCCTTCAAATTAAAAGTTTTCCACTGACAAACGGTACAATTTTATTGTGAAGTACGTATAGGAAGTTAAACATGTTTAGCTTGCTAGCTTGATTTTCTCTCACTGAAACAAGTTGAGACAAGAACATTTGGGGATATTTGGAGCACCCCTCCCCCCAGCAAACCAGTTATAAACACTGCATAAAGGTAAACAAATAGAGACTAGAGAGTACAAGCAGAAGCAGTAAAATAGGCCTGATCGGAACGTACAACGTACGTTAGCATCTGTAACTGTGGGACGCAGATTCAATCGTTTATACATTTATATATAATCATGCATATACCTGTATGTATGTATAGTGTCTATAAGTGTGAGTGAAGTGAAGTGAAATTAATATTTTGATTGTATTTTTGTTGACATTTCACTTTTATTCACAATAGTCTGTCACTCTGTGTGTCTGTGTGTGTGTGTGTGTGTGTGTGTGTGTGTGTGTGTGTGTGCGTGTGCGTGCAGGCCGGTGTGGATCACGTGGTCCTGGCGGTCAGCTACATGTCGGACCTGCTGGAGAGAGAGATGAGAGTCCAGGAGCAGAGAGTGAGTCACACACATGGCTGCCTGGACAGGCCTGACCACTGAGTGCATTTTGTGTCAAAGCAATGCAAAGTGACTCCTGCTTTAGGGCTTGGGCTGTATAAGTATTGTCTTGGCTGAACACATTATTCCAATCAAAGTTAGGAAATTCCCTTTATTTTATTTGACTTTTGTTTATGTCTACAAATGTTAGTTTGTGCTTGAGTTCTTCCCTGACAGTTTTGGTATAGACGGGCCATTGTATTTAAGCAAGCAGTATTCTACAATATAATGACCTGTGTGCAGAATATACTATAGGAAGACTTTTATTTGTTCATTATTGTAATGCCACAGAACAGTAAAGAGGATATTAATGTGTGTGTAGTCCTTCATAGAGCTAGCCTCTATATGTATATTAA
>NW_028151613.1:5000-10000 GCF_964638095.1 Poromitra crassiceps | reverse complement strand
GCGTCAGCAGGAGGACCCTGATCCCTATTGGCAGCCGAGACGTCTCAGCTCGTGCTGCGTTCCAGACAGGGGCGTATTTTCCACTGGGGACAGGGGGGACATGCCCCCCCCCCCCCCCCCCCCCACACACTTTTCAAAACCTAGATTCTGTCCCCCCCCACTTTTTAAACTGAAAAAATCATGCTTAATACGCTACTGTTTGACCAGCCATCATATTCTGGTTGAGAATGTGAATTGAGTTGCTGATTATAAGTTATAGGCTACTCCAAAAGATTGAAACGGATGAGCGGACAGCTTCTATCATGCTTGGTTCTATGTTTGGACGGGGAGTCGCGGACATCAGCACCGCCCACTTAAAAGAAATCCCAGAATAAAAGAAATCCGGTGCTGCTGCTGCAGTGCTGCCTGACTCAGATATATAGGTTTAGATGTAGGTGTATATAGGTGTAGACTAACAAAAAGGAAGCGCCAAAAACAGTTAAAATGACTGTCTTTCTTTTCTTTCTTCTAGCCTCTTAATTTTGCCCTCAGAGTGCACCAAATTGATGTATTTTACTTTAAAATGTAAAAAAAAACTTATGGGGGGGCATGCCCCCGGACCCCCCTGTACTCATTCAACTTGTTTACTCAAGTAAAAGTAAAAAAGTACAGGCTCTGAAATGTAATAAAGTATAAAAGTAAAAAGTATTTCTACAGTTTTGCACAGTTTCTGTGCAAAGCTAAATGAAACTCACATCACATTAATATAATTATAAGACTATTCAACTTAAACGATCCCCTCCAAACATGTTTTAAGATGTATAAATACTATACTTTGATTAATCATTTTTGTGATATGGTTGTTCACAAAAAGGGTGCACATAATGCACGAAAGCTGGGAGAGCACGAGACAAGAGAGACAAACATTACACCGTTTTTATCTGTCGTGCTTTAAAACTAAAGTAATAGCCTGTTTTGAACATGTAAAGAGTAGAAAGTACAGATGTGTGTTAAAATGTAGGGAGTAAAAGTCAAATAGAGTACAGATACCTGAAAATCCTACTAAGTACAGTAACAAAGTATTTGTACTTAGTTGCTTCCCATCTCTGGGGTTCATAACCCCCAAAATACACGAACGCTTCCTTTTGCAGTCCCCTAATTACTAAGTATTTACCTGGTAATTACTATTACCCCTTAAATCAACTAAGAATTGCCAGTTACAAGGGATATGTTAACAGCCTGGTAATACCGTACCTACTTATTTACCAGAGGTTGGAGGTGGGAATTCCTAAGCAGTGTTAGTTGCTGTGGCTGTGGTCCCGGCGCCTCTGGGTCTACGCAGCTTTTTCTTTCTTCTGATTTGTTGTTGTCATGGAAACTGGACGCTCTGATGCCAAACTGCTTCCCGCTCATCACGCTGTTTCTTTTGTATCTGGTCCATCAAGGCTGTTTATAGTCAATATTCACTACTGTCCCGCCTGTTGAATTATGTTGTCATATCAATAAAAGTCAGCGATCCATTCATAGTCAGTGGATTTACCAATTGATTCTCTGGTTTATAGCCTTGGGAGAAAAGGTACCAATTGTCCGAGACTGCATTGTGTCAACGTTTAAACTGTGCAGTATTCCCCTTTGTTAATTAAGTAACATGGTTGTTTCTGGTCGTGAAGTTAGAGAATCTGTGTTGAATTTCTGCATTTCATGTTTCTGACATGTTGTATATTGAGATATACTGAATTTTGTTACGCCGTCCTCCTGTCTCTATCGGTTCCTTTCTCTGGTGTCACGTGATGTATTTGCCATACTAAACTGTATTTAATACACAGGGAAACTATGCAGTAAAATGAGATTGTATGAAACCACGTAGGTTACAAATGGCCTGTGTGCCTGAATGAAGTCAAATCTGTAATGAAGTCATCTTTTTTATGAGATTAATATAATCTACTGAACAGAGCCATGTCTCGGGTCGTCTTTCTATGATGTTCAATTCATCAGTGTTGGGAAAGATATTCAGAAAATATAATGTGTCACTTATTACTTATTACTCCTTTAAAAAGTAGTCAAATTACTTGACTTATTACTTGCCATCAAAAATAATTAGTTACGTTACTCATTATATTATTATTACTAATGGTTTGGCAGTGGTGGCAATGCTGGTATGGCCACATGGAGAGAGGCAGAATCCATTCATCTTTCGGAGGTCAATTTACCTTGGCTTTGCCACGCCGATAATGTTTGTTTTATTACTGCTGCATTATGAGCGCATAATCAGAATAGCCTATATGTTTGCATATAGCATAATGGGGGAAAAAAGAGAGAAAATGAACATTGTTATATAGAGATAACGAAATAAGTCGTTATCCCGAGAAAACAGACATATCGAGATAACGAAATAATGTTGTTATCATGATAAAGCGGTCATAAAAATAAGAAATAAACACGTGGTTTAACTCGCTGATTATTTGGCAGAATAAATCTGCCTTACCCTCATGAAAAAGTACTACACAAAACCTATTTGTGTAGGAGTGGCTATGTACAAACAATGAACAACGAAAAAGAAAAAACATTTTGTGATTTAAAACTGGTGTTATCGGTGTAATCACATACTTTGTCCAGCAGAGGGCGCACCAAGCTCACGGCCCTGCTGTATTCTACACTCTTCAGACATTTCACTCCCTCAGACAGCAGCGCAGGCAAAGAGCATGGAAGGAAAGAGACGACACTCCGGCCATTTTTGGAAACAGAATGCGCCTCGCAGTGGTCAGCTGCGGTAGCGCTGGCCCCTATAATCAGCCTCTCTAAACAGTAACTCAACGGGAGTTGAACCTCGGGTCCTTTTCATTAGGTATTTATCTTGAAAAAACTAAACAAAGAAAACGAAAACATTTGCTTAGTTTCCACAATATGGTTGTTGTTTTACATCCCTGCACTACACCACTTCAATCAAGATTTGCAGTATGCCCGGAAAAGATGTGAATCCCCAAAGTTTAGAGTGTTCTCCCGTTGAGTTACTGTTTAGAGAGGCTGATTATAGGGGCCCGCGCTACCGCAGCTGACCACGGCGAGCCTGTGCGAGGTTCTTTTGGCGCTGTCACGCTTCCAAAAATAAAAAATGGCGGAGGCTGCTGGGCGCTGAGGTTGCAATGGGGCAATATGGAGCTGTCATTTCTTTCCATAAAAGTTATTTGGCGCAGGTAATAGAGCCTGCAGCAGACTCATCTCTCACCATCGATCATCTGTTTTTTTCACTTGTCATGGTAAGCTGCTGCTAACTCATTTGTGAAATAAATAACTTAACGTCACTGGAAACTTTAATAAACAATCACTGCATTATTTGCCCCTTTCAATCAATACAACTCAAAAACACGACAATAGGCCCTTTTCACAGTGGCCATTTTGGCAGGGTGAACACAGCTGCAAGCAAAACAGTTTTTAATGAGGGTTTCCAACTTCCATTATTGGAAGTTGGAAACCCTCATTACTGTGGGCCTCATCACCTCTGCTTACCCTGCCTTTTCGACAAAGAAATAGCAGCTGTGAAAAGGGCCCATCACCTTTTTAAAGACCATATACCTGTACTCTCGCCCAGAATATCACCCTATTTCAATCACAGAGAAAAATACTTTGCCACTGAAATCTCCACAAGGATAATTCAATGGTTGCCAGCCAGTCGAATTCCTCTGTCAGACAGATACCGGCAACTCCATAGCCTTTCCCATACAAGGCTGCACTACTTAGGCAGCGTGGGACTCCAAGCCATTTTCTAATACATGAGTTAATCATCCTTTCTAGCTTTTCTACCTTTTGAAAGCTGATGACATCACGTGGAGCTGATGACATCACAATGACATCACTCACAGGTCACAGCTCGATTACATTCACTGATCGTGATCACCCATCATGTGGGGAAGATCACACACACACACACACACGCACGCACAGACACACACACACACACACACACACACAAACTGGCTGGGGGGTTTTCAGGCTCGCCCTGATTGGTTGGAGGAAGGGAATCCCACAAGGCTCTCCCTCTCTCTTCTCTCCCCCCGCTCTCTTCCTTCTGACCCGCCCCATCCCCTAAACCTCTCTATTGTTACAGAGAACATGGTGGCAGCCAGGCGGTAAAACTCTCTACTGTTACAGAGAACATGGTGGCAGCCAGGCGGTAAACCTCTCTACTGTTACAGAGAACATGGTGGCAGCCAGGCAGTAAACCTCTCTACTGTTACAGACAACATGGTTGCAGCCAGGCGGTAAACCTCTCTACTGTTACAGACAACATGGTGGCAGCCAGGCGGTAAACCTCTCTACTGTTACAGAGAACATGGTGGCAGCCAGGTGGTAAACCTCTCTACTGTTACAGAGAACATGGTGGCAGCCAGGCGGTAAACCTCTCTACTGTTACAGAGAACATGGTGGCAGCCAGGTGGTAAACCTCTCTACTGTTACAGAGAACATGGTGGCAGCCAGGCGGTAAACCTTTCTACTGTTACAGACATCATGGTGGCAGCCAGGCGGTAAACCTCTCCCTCAGCAGGGAGGACTTGTGATATAGCGAGAAGGTGCGAGTTACAAATGAAGTGTGCCTGTGCCAAAGCCCAAAGCAGGAGAGGAGTCCACAGCTGAGGTTCAGAGGAGAAGTGAGGTCTGTTGAGCGCAGGGAACTTCTGCAGTTCCCCAACAGAAAGACATTACCAGACAGGTAGAGTCAAGGTAAAGAACGGAGAGAGGAGTTGGAGAGTTAGTCCAAAGCCAGGCCTGAGGTGAACATCTGGACGGTGAAGAGTTAAAGCAGACGGAGCCGGTGGATTGGTGGGCAGCAGTGAGTGAGTGGAGGCGTGGAAAAGGGAAGCGAGGTCGACGGGAGAGGAATTTAAAGTCCCATTGTTCTGCTCCGGGACGGGCAGAGGCACAGAGCGAGCCGGGGAGCCCAGACCTCAGACTGCACCATGGAGCTCACCTCCACCACGGAGAAGGTAGGAAGATAACCGCAGCTCGCCTTCCGCATCTCTGTT
>NW_028151614.1:2500-66465 GCF_964638095.1 Poromitra crassiceps | reverse complement strand
CATTTGTTTGGGCCTTCCCGGCTAATGCTCTAACATTCTCTGAGTTGTGCCATGTGTCAAATAGACATGGTCCCCATGTGTCTTGAATTTAGGTTATGAGTACGCCACTTCTGAGTAAGTCTTTTGACTAGACAGAATGGTCTAGTTTGTTGGCCTCCTAGAGATGTGTCATGGTCAGTATAGATGTCCAGGAAGGTTTCATCACTGACAGACACCAACTAAGTTGCAGACCTTTATAGGGTCTTGCTGCTTGTGGGGGTCCAGTTCCTCCCACCTATTTCCAGTCTCTGACTGTGTGCTACAGAGCTGTCATATTCAAACTGATCAGTTGATTCAGTTTATTAATCTCTAGGGGGGCGTGTCATGGTCAATGTAGATGTCCAGAAGGTTTACATCTCTGACAGATGACACTGTGGCTATTGTACTCTCTATCCTTTTTAGTCAGTTGGTTATATGTATGTGTGGGGTGTCATGTTGTCCGCAGTTGTTACCCTCTATGTTAATTCCATAGATTGATCATGTAGACTTACATATTTCTTCAATACTACTCAAGCAGACTTACATATGCTGCTTGATTGTGGGGACATCGTCTCTCTCACAAATGATTTCTTATGGATGACTTTCAGGAATTATATCATAGGAGAATGGCACCTCATTCATCACATTACCCCTTCATTGGTCCCGCAGGACCTCCAATCCTATTCCAAATTTTAGTATTATTCTTGCCAAGGCTCCCTGATAGGTGCCTGGCTAACACTGGGAGGCCTTTCTGCAGTGGATTGGGGCATGGTTCTCAGTCTTTCTCTTATTTTATGGCTAAGATATTCCAGTGTCTCTGCAGATTGGCATGGCAGATGCTGTGAATAATCTTAACAAGGGCACCCATGTTTTTGCCAGGGGAAAACGATTTTGTAGGGCTTGTACCGCTTCAATCATTACCTGACTGAGCAGGTGTGTTTGACCTCTGACCTGCTTCTGTAAAAGCGAGGCCGAGTGCCGTGGTCCTACTTGCAGTCTCTGGCTGGTCACAGAGCTGTCAATATTAGACGAGGGCATGTCAAAGTCAGGGATATACTGTGGTTTGATCCCTGATATTAAGTACAGTTTTGATCTGTGCTGTTTGTGGGGGTCTGTTAGCCTCCTCACTGATTACAGCCTCAGTCTTTACTTGTTTGTTGTGGGGACCTTTTGTTGGTTTCCTCACTCATTGCAGTCTTATGTTGTGCTGCTTGCTGTGGGAGCATACTAGTCTCCTACACAGTTATGGAGTTGGATTGAACGGTTTTATGGCCTCTATCATGTGTCTCGTTATTTTATTAATCCCTGGTGGAAGAGTGTCCTGAGTGGTATAGGCCAAGTGGTGAATTGCCTTCATACCTTTGAGCATGGTTTTTGCTCCATCCCCATGTTATGGGTTGGACCTCTCCTCCTTCTTATTGTCCCCACTGATCTCTATGCTATCAGGTATATCATGCCGCTTAGGCACCTGATGTTGATCTAAGTTGGGGAGATGACAGGGATCTGGCTAGTTGTTTTTTTGCCAATCCCGAGGGCTTTTTCTCTGTATTAACCCTCCTCTAGTGTAGTATGCCTTAGAGTGTCATGGACTGGTCACAGTCTATTGCTGTGAGGGCTGCCACGGGCAATATGTCTCATCACCCCAATCTATATTGTTTGGTGGTGGTTCGTCTCTGACTATATCCCCTGTGTACGGTGGTCTACAACTCGTGCAAATGGCTGAGTAGCAGCCTTTGCCATCACACGCAGCTACCAGTCTGGGTGCCATGGGTGCCCTGCCTCTCTTAGTCAGGTCCTTTTCTGGTTCTTGACCTGACAATAACTCGTCCCTGTGATGTTCCAATGTGTGGTAGGCCCTGTATTGCTGTCGCCAGGGCTCTACCGTCTGTCTATCGCTGGGAGGCCTCTGCAGTGAATGTGGGTCTGAGCGGATGTTTGGACTAGAGGAGTGTACTCTGGGCGGGCGTGTAGCTGCCCCAGATCCCAGGTGTTTGTCTTCTCTCCTGCTAGACATGTCGCCCAGTGAATTTGATGCTGTATTCATGACTGCCTTTTTTAATTTGATTTTTTTGTTGTTTTTTTGTTGTTTTTTTCTCGGACAGTCTGACGTCTTTAATGCAGACGTTGGCTTCAATTGTTTCTCAATAGTCCTTAGACTGTGTTTCAATTGAGCAGATTTTTTTCAGAGAGAGCCTGCCTGCTAGCTACTCTATCACGAAATTCAACATGGCGTCTTCACCTAATCCGCTTGTTTTTTTATGGACGACACGGTGTGAGCTCATGTATGAACACAGCCCTACTCTACTGGGTCTATCCCCGCAGGTTTCTGGGTCTGCTTTTTCGTGGCCGCAATCTTCTTAGTCCTAAAAAGGACTGATCTTCTTTAGCCCTTAGAAGGACTGGTGTTATGCTTCAGCCCTGATAAGGGCTTTGTTGCTCCTTTCTTGGCCTTGTCCGTGTGTCTTTCTTCCAACACGCGACAAGTAAATTAGGTTGTAGAAGTCGTCAACTTTACTAAGACACGACGCGTTTCGATCTTAGCAGATCTCATCAGGTATCCAAAGTTGACTATGGCGAAAAAATTGTGGTTTAAATGGTCTTTCTATGAAGTTTCCAGGTGAAAAGAGCTTTTGCAGCGATGCGGTCTGGTTGAATTTCCCAAGCACAATGAGCATGTCGCAGAGCGCGCAGCTTCACTTGTGTGTAGTGGGCGTGGCTAGCCTCCACTCTGAGGGAAAGTGTTTTCCTCTAACACCTTTGCACAGCTTTTGCATATATCCCCGACCTCTTATAAAATTTTTCGATTAGAAATTAAATTATTTTATAAAAAAGTAAATAAGAAACAAAAAGAAATGGGTAAATTCCTCCATTTTTTCGCCAAGTTATGGCTGTTTCTAATTTGGGAGTGTCCCTTTTTGTTGGAAGGTGTCTTTTTGCAAGGTCGGTCGCCCCTAACCGACTCTCTTAACCATACATTTCCATGTAAATCCCTATGTGTTTTGATTGTGGACCTGTGCTATGCATCAGGTGAGCAATGAAAATCACATTTCCCAATTTTTCACATCATGGCATTTTGGCCTTTAGCATGTAATGCTTCCTTGAATCAGTGTTTGAACACCTTTGAATCACAGAATCCGTAAGTGTGTCACCCACAAGCACTCAGGTACACTTTCATGATATCAGGCCGGGTACATCGTGCCACTTTGGGGCAACAGGGTCTAAGCCCACATGTAGTCCATCACTGCAACCATGAAGCCCCCATTAATGCTCATGAGTGACTCCTCGTATATCCCATGACCCCAGGGTCAAGACAGTGACACCAATATTGGGCCTTTAAATTGAGGCATGCTATTACACTTTGTTCCCCCTCAGTCTAATTAACTATATAGGTCATTCAATGGTTCTAATTATTAGGTTTAGGTCAGGGTGACAATCTTCTTAATAATGGGAGGGGTTAGGGTGTGTATTTATGATGGGATGGGGCCATTTTTACTAATTAGTATTTGGTTAAATTTAGGCACTAATGGGCTTGGTTAGGCTATGGGTTAAGGGATGGGTAGTGGTTATGTCAGTATAAAGTGCTGGTTAGGTTTAGGCACTCTGTCTGACATATAGACAGTGCTCGGAGAGACTTAGGTTTAGGTATGATACTCTAAGTCCTCCATTAAGTTGAGACACTGTTTATGACTCTCCAGCAGTGCTGGGAGGAACTTAGGCTTAGGTAGGGTGCCCAGAGTCCTCCCTTAGGTTCAGGCACTGTCTTATGACACCCCAACAGTGCTGGGAGAGACTTAGGTTGAGGTATGATACTCTAAGTGCTCCCATAAGAATGGTGTTTCTCATATGATACCTTCTTGGATCAATGCCTGAACACCTCTGAATCACAGGATACGCAAGTGTGTCACCCCCAAGCATCCAGGCACATCCCCATGGTCTCCAAACCACGAAGCACCCCTCAATGCTCAGGAGGGACTCCTCACCCACCCCGCGACCCCAGGGTCAAGACAGTGACACCAATATTGGGCTTTCAAATTGAGAACCTTAAACACTGTTATGACTCTCTTGTTTACCTTCTGTATTGGGATTAAAGTAAATCAAGAGGACAGGGTATTGAGTCAAGTATGGTTTAAGAGGGCAAAATAAACTTAGGTCTTAAAGAGGTTTAGGGTTCCATCTAGTGGTTTAAGAAAAGCCTAACAGGGCTTTGGTGTATGAATGGAGGCCAGGCAGGGCTTTTAATTCTGCATGTCAGTCATGTCCAATGTTATGTGTTTTAAAAATAGGCATCATTTTTTAAGGTCCTAATTATGGTCTTACAGTGGTGTCCAAACATGACCTTTGCCAGACATGACTGTTTTATGCAGTTTGTTGGCATCCAAGGTCATGTTTTGACCTGTAATAAGGGTTTGTTTAACGCTTGTCTATCCAATTGTAGATACTAGCTACATTCACTGCTGTTCAATCTCATCTTAAGTCCCTTAAATCAGAGTCCTAATTTAGTTTAAGCCTTGGGTATAGAAAGCAACGAGGCTGGTCAGTCGATGCAATGCTAGGAACTGGCGGGTTAGGTTTAAGGGGAGGGTGTAGTCGAAGCTAAAGGCCTCGACCACGGTGGTCTGTTGCCAGACCACAATGCACTCTCATCATTCCATTGCACCGAGTGTCCCATCACCAGGGTCGCTCCTCCACTATATTTTTATCCCTTCAGGTGGCTGCTTGGATGAGCATATGAGATGAACTTGAAAAATGGCTCCCCGAATCCAATTTTTGAAATATATGTATCATTACCCTATTTGAAGCCTATGAGTGAGAGGCAGAGAGACAGAATAAGAGCATTTGTTTGGGCCTTCCCGGCTAATGCTCTAACATTCTCTGAGTTGTGCCATGTGTCAAATAGACATGGTCCCCATGTGTCTTGAATTTAGGTTATGAGTACGCCACTTCTGAGTAAGTCTTTTGACTAGACAGAATGGTCTAGTTTGTTGGCCTCCTAGAGATGTGTCATGGTCAGTATAGATGTCCAGGAAGGTTTCATCACTGACAGACACCAACTAAGTTGCAGACCTTTATAGGGTCTTGCTGCTTGTGGGGGTCCAGTTCCTCCCACCTATTTCCAGTCTCTGACTGTGTGCTACAGAGCTGTCATATTCAAACTGATCAGTTGATTCAGTTTATTAATCTCTAGGGGGGCGTGTCATGGTCAATGTAGATGTCCAGAAGGTTTACATCTCTGACAGATGACACTGTGGCTATTGTACTCTCTATCCTTTTTAGTCAGTTGGTTATATGTATGTGTGGGGTGTCATGTTGTCCGCAGTTGTTACCCTCTATGTTAATTCCATAGATTGATCATGTAGACTTACATATTTCTTCAATACTACTCAAGCAGACTTACATATGCTGCTTGATTGTGGGGACATCGTCTCTCTCACAAATGATTTCTTATGGATGACTTTCAGGAATTATATCATAGGAGAATGGCACCTCATTCATCACATTACCCCTTCATTGGTCCCGCAGGACCTCCAATCCTATTCCAAATTTTAGTATTATTCTTGCCAAGGCTCCCTGATAGGTGCCTGGCTAACACTGGGAGGCCTTTCTGCAGTGGATTGGGGCATGGTTCTCAGTCTTTCTCTTATTATATGGCTAAGATATTCCAGTGTCTCTGCAGATTGGCATGGCAGATGCTGTGAATAATCTTAACAAGGGCACCCATGTTTTTGCCAGGGGAAAACGATTTTGTAGGGCTTGTACCGCTTCAATCATTACCTGACTGAGCAGGTGTGTTTGACCTCTGACCTGCTTCTGTAAAAGCGAGGCCGAGTGCCGTGGTCCTACTTGCAGTCTCTGGCTGGTCACAGAGCTGTCAATATTAGACGAGGGCATGTCAAAGTCAGGGATATACTGTGGTTTGATCCCTGATATTAAGTACAGTTTTGATCTGTGCTGTTTGTGGGGGTCTGTTAGCCTCCTCACTGATTACAGCCTCAGTCTTTACTTGTTTGTTGTGGGGACCTTTTGTTGGTTTCCTCACTCATTGCAGTCTTATGTTGTGCTGCTTGCTGTGGGAGCATACTAGTCTCCTACACAGTTATGGAGTTGGATTGAACGGTTTTATGGCCTCTATCATGTGTCTCGTTATTTTATTAATCCCTGGTGGAAGAGTGTCCTGAGTGGTATAGGCCAAGTGGTGAATTGCCTTCATACCTTTGAGCATGGTTTTTGCTCCATCCCCATGTTATGGGTTGGACCTCTCCTCCTTCTTATTGTCCCCACTGATCTCTATGCTATCAGGTATATCATGCCGCTTAGGCACCTGATGTTGATCTAAGTTGGGGAGATGACAGGGATCTGGCTAGTTGTTTTTTTGCCAATCCCGAGGGCTTTTTCTCTGTATTAACCCTCCTCTAGTGTAGTATGCCTTAGAGTGTCATGGACTGGTCACAGTCTATTGCTGTGAGGGCTGCCACGGGCAATATGTCTCATCACCCCAATCTATATTGTTTGGTGGTGGTTCGTCTCTGACTATATCCCCTGTGTACGGTGGTCTACAACTCGTGCAAATGGCTGAGTAGCAGCCTTTGCCATCACACGCAGCTACCAGTCTGGGTGCCATGGGTGCCCTGCCTCTCTTAGTCAGGTCCTTTTCTGGTTCTTGACCTGACAATAACTCGTCCCTGTGATGTTCCAATGTGTGGTAGGCCCTGTATTGCTGTCGCCAGGGCTCTACCGTCTGTCTATCGCTGGGAGGCCTCTGCAGTGAATGTGGGTCTGAGCGGATGTTTGGACTAGAGGAGTGTACTCTGGGCGGGCGTGTAGCTGCCCCAGATCCCAGGTGTTTGTCTTCTCTCCTGCTAGACATGTCGCCCAGTGAATTTGATGCTGTATTCATGACTGCCTTTTTTAATTTGATTTTTTTGTTGTTTTTTTGTTGTTTTTTTCTCGGACAGTCTGACGTCTTTAATGCAGACGTTGGCTTCAATTGTTTCTCAATAGTCCTTAGACTGTGTTTCAATTGAGCAGATTTTTTTCAGAGAGAGCCTGCCTGCTAGCTACTCTATCACGAAATTCAACATGGCGTCTTCACCTAATCCGCTTGTTTTTTTATGGACGACACGGTGTGAGCTCATGTATGAACACAGCCCTACTCTACTGGGTCTATCCCCGCAGGTTTCTGGGTCTGCTTTTTCGTGGCCGCAATCTTCTTAGTCCTAAAAAGGACTGATCTTCTTTAGCCCTTAGAAGGACTGGTGTTATGCTTCAGCCCTGATAAGGGCTTTGTTGCTCCTTTCTTGGCCTTGTCCGTGTGTCTTTCTTCCAACACGCGACAAGTAAATTAGGTTGTAGAAGTCGTCAACTTTACTAAGACACGACGCGTTTCGATCTTAGCAGATCTCATCAGGTATCCAAAGTTGACTATGGCGAAAAAATTGTGGTTTAAATGGTCTTTCTATGAAGTTTCCAGGTGAAAAGAGCTTTTGCAGCGATGCGGTCTGGTTGAATTTCCCAAGCACAATGAGCATGTCGCAGAGCGCGCAGCTTCACTTGTGTGTAGTGGGCGTGGCTAGCCTCCACTCTGAGGGAAAGTGTTTTCCTCTAACACCTTTGCACAGCTTTTGCATATATCCCCGACCTCTTATAAAATTTTTCGATTAGAAATTAAATTATTTTATAAAAAAGTAAATAAGAAACAAAAAGAAATGGGTAAATTCCTCCATTTTTTCGCCAAGTTATGGCTGTTTCTAATTTGGGAGTGTCCCTTTTTGTTGGAAGGTGTCTTTTTGCAAGGTCGGTCGCCCCTAACCGACTCTCTTAACCATACATTTCCATGTAAATCCCTATGTGTTTTGATTGTGGACCTGTGCTATGCATCAGGTGAGCAATGAAAATCACATTTCCCAATTTTTCACATCATGGCATTTTGGCCTTTAGCATGTAATGCTTCCTTGAATCAGTGTTTGAACACCTTTGAATCACAGAATCCGTAAGTGTGTCACCCACAAGCACTCAGGTACACTTTCATGATATCAGGCCGGGTACATCGTGCCACTTTGGGGCAACAGGGTCTAAGCCCACATGTAGTCCATCACTGCAACCATGAAGCCCCCATTAATGCTCATGAGTGACTCCTCGTATATCCCATGACCCCAGGGTCAAGACAGTGACACCAATATTGGGCCTTTAAATTGAGGCATGCTATTACACTTTGTTCCCCCTCAGTCTAATTAACTATATAGGTCATTCAATGGTTCTAATTATTAGGTTTAGGTCAGGGTGACAATCTTCTTAATAATGGGAGGGGTTAGGGTGTGTATTTATGATGGGATGGGGCCATTTTTACTAATTAGTATTTGGTTAAATTTAGGCACTAATGGGCTTGGTTAGGCTATGGGTTAAGGGATGGGTAGTGGTTATGTCAGTATAAAGTGCTGGTTAGGTTTAGGCACTCTGTCTGACATATAGACAGTGCTCGGAGAGACTTAGGTTTAGGTATGATACTCTAAGTCCTCCATTAAGTTGAGACACTGTTTATGACTCTCCAGCAGTGCTGGGAGGAACTTAGGCTTAGGTAGGGTGCCCAGAGTCCTCCCTTAGGTTCAGGCACTGTCTTATGACACCCCAACAGTGCTGGGAGAGACTTAGGTTGAGGTATGATACTCTAAGTGCTCCCATAAGAATGGTGTTTCTCATATGATACCTTCTTGGATCAATGCCTGAACACCTCTGAATCACAGGATACGCAAGTGTGTCACCCCCAAGCATCCAGGCACATCCCCATGGTCTCCAAACCACGAAGCACCCCTCAATGCTCAGGAGGGACTCCTCACCCACCCCGCGACCCCAGGGTCAAGACAGTGACACCAATATTGGGCTTTCAAATTGAGAACCTTAAACACTGTTATGACTCTCTTGTTTACCTTCTGTATTGGGATTAAAGTAAATCAAGAGGACAGGGTATTGAGTCAAGTATGGTTTAAGAGGGCAAAATAAACTTAGGTCTTAAAGAGGTTTAGGGTTCCATCTAGTGGTTTAAGAAAAGCCTAACAGGGCTTTGGTGTATGAATGGAGGCCAGGCAGGGCTTTTAATTCTGCATGTCAGTCATGTCCAATGTTATGTGTTTTAAAAATAGGCATCATTTTTTAAGGTCCTAATTATGGTCTTACAGTGGTGTCCAAACATGACCTTTGCCAGACATGACTGTTTTATGCAGTTTGTTGGCATCCAAGGTCATGTTTTGACCTGTAATAAGGGTTTGTTTAACGCTTGTCTATCCAATTGTAGATACTAGCTACATTCACTGCTGTTCAATCTCATCTTAAGTCCCTTAAATCAGAGTCCTAATTTAGTTTAAGCCTTGGGTATAGAAAGCAACGAGGCTGGTCAGTCGATGCAATGCTAGGAACTGGCGGGTTAGGTTTAAGGGGAGGGTGTAGTCGAAGCTAAAGGCCTCGACCACGGTGGTCTGTTGCCAGACCACAATGCACTCTCATCATTCCATTGCACCGAGTGTCCCATCACCAGGGTCGCTCCTCCACTATATTTTTATCCCTTCAGGTGGCTGCTTGGATGAGCATATGAGATGAACTTGAAAAATGGCTCCCCGAATCCAATTTTTGAAATATATGTATCATTACCCTATTTGAAGCCTATGAGTGAGAGGCAGAGAGACAGAATAAGAGCATTTGTTTGGGCCTTCCCGGCTAATGCTCTAACATTCTCTGAGTTGTGCCATGTGTCAAATAGACATGGTCCCCATGTGTCTTGAATTTAGGTTATGAGTACGCCACTTCTGAGTAAGTCTTTTGACTAGACAGAATGGTCTAGTTTGTTGGCCTCCTAGAGATGTGTCATGGTCAGTATAGATGTCCAGGAAGGTTTCATCACTGACAGACACCAACTAAGTTGCAGACCTTTATAGGGTCTTGCTGCTTGTGGGGGTCCAGTTCCTCCCACCTATTTCCAGTCTCTGACTGTGTGCTACAGAGCTGTCATATTCAAACTGATCAGTTGATTCAGTTTATTAATCTCTAGGGGGGCGTGTCATGGTCAATGTAGATGTCCAGAAGGTTTACATCTCTGACAGATGACACTGTGGCTATTGTACTCTCTATCCTTTTTAGTCAGTTGGTTATATGTATGTGTGGGGTGTCATGTTGTCCGCAGTTGTTACCCTCTATGTTAATTCCATAGATTGATCATGTAGACTTACATATTTCTTCAATACTACTCAAGCAGACTTACATATGCTGCTTGATTGTGGGGACATCGTCTCTCTCACAAATGATTTCTTATGGATGACTTTCAGGAATTATATCATAGGAGAATGGCACCTCATTCATCACATTACCCCTTCATTGGTCCCGCAGGACCTCCAATCCTATTCCAAATTTTAGTATTATTCTTGCCAAGGCTCCCTGATAGGTGCCTGGCTAACACTGGGAGGCCTTTCTGCAGTGGATTGGGGCATGGTTCTCAGTCTTTCTCTTATTATATGGCTAAGATATTCCAGTGTCTCTGCAGATTGGCATGGCAGATGCTGTGAATAATCTTAACAAGGGCACCCATGTTTTTGCCAGGGGAAAACGATTTTGTAGGGCTTGTACCGCTTCAATCATTACCTGACTGAGCAGGTGTGTTTGACCTCTGACCTGCTTCTGTAAAAGCGAGGCCGAGTGCCGTGGTCCTACTTGCAGTCTCTGGCTGGTCACAGAGCTGTCAATATTAGACGAGGGCATGTCAAAGTCAGGGATATACTGTGGTTTGATCCCTGATATTAAGTACAGTTTTGATCTGTGCTGTTTGTGGGGGTCTGTTAGCCTCCTCACTGATTACAGCCTCAGTCTTTACTTGTTTGTTGTGGGGACCTTTTGTTGGTTTCCTCACTCATTGCAGTCTTATGTTGTGCTGCTTGCTGTGGGAGCATACTAGTCTCCTACACAGTTATGGAGTTGGATTGAACGGTTTTATGGCCTCTATCATGTGTCTCGTTATTTTATTAATCCCTGGTGGAAGAGTGTCCTGAGTGGTATAGGCCAAGTGGTGAATTGCCTTCATACCTTTGAGCATGGTTTTTGCTCCATCCCCATGTTATGGGTTGGACCTCTCCTCCTTCTTATTGTCCCCACTGATCTCTATGCTATCAGGTATATCATGCCGCTTAGGCACCTGATGTTGATCTAAGTTGGGGAGATGACAGGGATCTGGCTAGTTGTTTTTTTGCCAATCCCGAGGGCTTTTTCTCTGTATTAACCCTCCTCTAGTGTAGTATGCCTTAGAGTGTCATGGACTGGTCACAGTCTATTGCTGTGAGGGCTGCCACGGGCAATATGTCTCATCACCCCAATCTATATTGTTTGGTGGTGGTTCGTCTCTGACTATATCCCCTGTGTACGGTGGTCTACAACTCGTGCAAATGGCTGAGTAGCAGCCTTTGCCATCACACGCAGCTACCAGTCTGGGTGCCATGGGTGCCCTGCCTCTCTTAGTCAGGTCCTTTTCTGGTTCTTGACCTGACAATAACTCGTCCCTGTGATGTTCCAATGTGTGGTAGGCCCTGTATTGCTGTCGCCAGGGCTCTACCGTCTGTCTATCGCTGGGAGGCCTCTGCAGTGAATGTGGGTCTGAGCGGATGTTTGGACTAGAGGAGTGTACTCTGGGCGGGCGTGTAGCTGCCCCAGATCCCAGGTGTTTGTCTTCTCTCCTGCTAGACATGTCGCCCAGTGAATTTGATGCTGTATTCATGACTGCCTTTTTTAATTTGATTTTTTTGTTGTTTTTTTGTTGTTTTTTTCTCGGACAGTCTGACGTCTTTAATGCAGACGTTGGCTTCAATTGTTTCTCAATAGTCCTTAGACTGTGTTTCAATTGAGCAGATTTTTTTCAGAGAGAGCCTGCCTGCTAGCTACTCTATCACGAAATTCAACATGGCGTCTTCACCTAATCCGCTTGTTTTTTTATGGACGACACGGTGTGAGCTCATGTATGAACACAGCCCTACTCTACTGGGTCTATCCCCGCAGGTTTCTGGGTCTGCTTTTTCGTGGCCGCAATCTTCTTAGTCCTAAAAAGGACTGATCTTCTTTAGCCCTTAGAAGGACTGGTGTTATGCTTCAGCCCTGATAAGGGCTTTGTTGCTCCTTTCTTGGCCTTGTCCGTGTGTCTTTCTTCCAACACGCGACAAGTAAATTAGGTTGTAGAAGTCGTCAACTTTACTAAGACACGACGCGTTTCGATCTTAGCAGATCTCATCAGGTATCCAAAGTTGACTATGGCGAAAAAATTGTGGTTTAAATGGTCTTTCTATGAAGTTTCCAGGTGAAAAGAGCTTTTGCAGCGATGCGGTCTGGTTGAATTTCCCAAGCACAATGAGCATGTCGCAGAGCGCGCAGCTTCACTTGTGTGTAGTGGGCGTGGCTAGCCTCCACTCTGAGGGAAAGTGTTTTCCTCTAACACCTTTGCACAGCTTTTGCATATATCCCCGACCTCTTATAAAATTTTTCGATTAGAAATTAAATTATTTTATAAAAAAGTAAATAAGAAACAAAAAGAAATGGGTAAATTCCTCCATTTTTTCGCCAAGTTATGGCTGTTTCTAATTTGGGAGTGTCCCTTTTTGTTGGAAGGTGTCTTTTTGCAAGGTCGGTCGCCCCTAACCGACTCTCTTAACCATACATTTCCATGTAAATCCCTATGTGTTTTGATTGTGGACCTGTGCTATGCATCAGGTGAGCAATGAAAATCACATTTCCCAATTTTTCACATCATGGCATTTTGGCCTTTAGCATGTAATGCTTCCTTGAATCAGTGTTTGAACACCTTTGAATCACAGAATCCGTAAGTGTGTCACCCACAAGCACTCAGGTACACTTTCATGATATCAGGCCGGGTACATCGTGCCACTTTGGGGCAACAGGGTCTAAGCCCACATGTAGTCCATCACTGCAACCATGAAGCCCCCATTAATGCTCATGAGTGACTCCTCGTATATCCCATGACCCCAGGGTCAAGACAGTGACACCAATATTGGGCCTTTAAATTGAGGCATGCTATTACACTTTGTTCCCCCTCAGTCTAATTAACTATATAGGTCATTCAATGGTTCTAATTATTAGGTTTAGGTCAGGGTGACAATCTTCTTAATAATGGGAGGGGTTAGGGTGTGTATTTATGATGGGATGGGGCCATTTTTACTAATTAGTATTTGGTTAAATTTAGGCACTAATGGGCTTGGTTAGGCTATGGGTTAAGGGATGGGTAGTGGTTATGTCAGTATAAAGTGCTGGTTAGGTTTAGGCACTCTGTCTGACATATAGACAGTGCTCGGAGAGACTTAGGTTTAGGTATGATACTCTAAGTCCTCCATTAAGTTGAGACACTGTTTATGACTCTCCAGCAGTGCTGGGAGGAACTTAGGCTTAGGTAGGGTGCCCAGAGTCCTCCCTTAGGTTCAGGCACTGTCTTATGACACCCCAACAGTGCTGGGAGAGACTTAGGTTGAGGTATGATACTCTAAGTGCTCCCATAAGAATGGTGTTTCTCATATGATACCTTCTTGGATCAATGCCTGAACACCTCTGAATCACAGGATACGCAAGTGTGTCACCCCCAAGCATCCAGGCACATCCCCATGGTCTCCAAACCACGAAGCACCCCTCAATGCTCAGGAGGGACTCCTCACCCACCCCGCGACCCCAGGGTCAAGACAGTGACACCAATATTGGGCTTTCAAATTGAGAACCTTAAACACTGTTATGACTCTCTTGTTTACCTTCTGTATTGGGATTAAAGTAAATCAAGAGGACAGGGTATTGAGTCAAGTATGGTTTAAGAGGGCAAAATAAACTTAGGTCTTAAAGAGGTTTAGGGTTCCATCTAGTGGTTTAAGAAAAGCCTAACAGGGCTTTGGTGTATGAATGGAGGCCAGGCAGGGCTTTTAATTCTGCATGTCAGTCATGTCCAATGTTATGTGTTTTAAAAATAGGCATCATTTTTTAAGGTCCTAATTATGGTCTTACAGTGGTGTCCAAACATGACCTTTGCCAGACATGACTGTTTTATGCAGTTTGTTGGCATCCAAGGTCATGTTTTGACCTGTAATAAGGGTTTGTTTAACGCTTGTCTATCCAATTGTAGATACTAGCTACATTCACTGCTGTTCAATCTCATCTTAAGTCCCTTAAATCAGAGTCCTAATTTAGTTTAAGCCTTGGGTATAGAAAGCAACGAGGCTGGTCAGTCGATGCAATGCTAGGAACTGGCGGGTTAGGTTTAAGGGGAGGGTGTAGTCGAAGCTAAAGGCCTCGACCACGGTGGTCTGTTGCCAGACCACAATGCACTCTCATCATTCCATTGCACCGAGTGTCCCATCACCAGGGTCGCTCCTCCACTATATTTTTATCCCTTCAGGTGGCTGCTTGGATGAGCATATGAGATGAACTTGAAAAATGGCTCCCCGAATCCAATTTTTGAAATATATGTATCATTACCCTATTTGAAGCCTATGAGTGAGAGGCAGAGAGACAGAATAAGAGCATTTGTTTGGGCCTTCCCGGCTAATGCTCTAACATTCTCTGAGTTGTGCCATGTGTCAAATAGACATGGTCCCCATGTGTCTTGAATTTAGGTTATGAGTACGCCACTTCTGAGTAAGTCTTTTGACTAGACAGAATGGTCTAGTTTGTTGGCCTCCTAGAGATGTGTCATGGTCAGTATAGATGTCCAGGAAGGTTTCATCACTGACAGACACCAACTAAGTTGCAGACCTTTATAGGGTCTTGCTGCTTGTGGGGGTCCAGTTCCTCCCACCTATTTCCAGTCTCTGACTGTGTGCTACAGAGCTGTCATATTCAAACTGATCAGTTGATTCAGTTTATTAATCTCTAGGGGGGCGTGTCATGGTCAATGTAGATGTCCAGAAGGTTTACATCTCTGACAGATGACACTGTGGCTATTGTACTCTCTATCCTTTTTAGTCAGTTGGTTATATGTATGTGTGGGGTGTCATGTTGTCCGCAGTTGTTACCCTCTATGTTAATTCCATAGATTGATCATGTAGACTTACATATTTCTTCAATACTACTCAAGCAGACTTACATATGCTGCTTGATTGTGGGGACATCGTCTCTCTCACAAATGATTTCTTATGGATGACTTTCAGGAATTATATCATAGGAGAATGGCACCTCATTCATCACATTACCCCTTCATTGGTCCCGCAGGACCTCCAATCCTATTCCAAATTTTAGTATTATTCTTGCCAAGGCTCCCTGATAGGTGCCTGGCTAACACTGGGAGGCCTTTCTGCAGTGGATTGGGGCATGGTTCTCAGTCTTTCTCTTATTATATGGCTAAGATATTCCAGTGTCTCTGCAGATTGGCATGGCAGATGCTGTGAATAATCTTAACAAGGGCACCCATGTTTTTGCCAGGGGAAAACGATTTTGTAGGGCTTGTACCGCTTCAATCATTACCTGACTGAGCAGGTGTGTTTGACCTCTGACCTGCTTCTGTAAAAGCGAGGCCGAGTGCCGTGGTCCTACTTGCAGTCTCTGGCTGGTCACAGAGCTGTCAATATTAGACGAGGGCATGTCAAAGTCAGGGATATACTGTGGTTTGATCCCTGATATTAAGTACAGTTTTGATCTGTGCTGTTTGTGGGGGTCTGTTAGCCTCCTCACTGATTACAGCCTCAGTCTTTACTTGTTTGTTGTGGGGACCTTTTGTTGGTTTCCTCACTCATTGCAGTCTTATGTTGTGCTGCTTGCTGTGGGAGCATACTAGTCTCCTACACAGTTATGGAGTTGGATTGAACGGTTTTATGGCCTCTATCATGTGTCTCGTTATTTTATTAATCCCTGGTGGAAGAGTGTCCTGAGTGGTATAGGCCAAGTGGTGAATTGCCTTCATACCTTTGAGCATGGTTTTTGCTCCATCCCCATGTTATGGGTTGGACCTCTCCTCCTTCTTATTGTCCCCACTGATCTCTATGCTATCAGGTATATCATGCCGCTTAGGCACCTGATGTTGATCTAAGTTGGGGAGATGACAGGGATCTGGCTAGTTGTTTTTTTGCCAATCCCGAGGGCTTTTTCTCTGTATTAACCCTCCTCTAGTGTAGTATGCCTTAGAGTGTCATGGACTGGTCACAGTCTATTGCTGTGAGGGCTGCCACGGGCAATATGTCTCATCACCCCAATCTATATTGTTTGGTGGTGGTTCGTCTCTGACTATATCCCCTGTGTACGGTGGTCTACAACTCGTGCAAATGGCTGAGTAGCAGCCTTTGCCATCACACGCAGCTACCAGTCTGGGTGCCATGGGTGCCCTGCCTCTCTTAGTCAGGTCCTTTTCTGGTTCTTGACCTGACAATAACTCGTCCCTGTGATGTTCCAATGTGTGGTAGGCCCTGTATTGCTGTCGCCAGGGCTCTACCGTCTGTCTATCGCTGGGAGGCCTCTGCAGTGAATGTGGGTCTGAGCGGATGTTTGGACTAGAGGAGTGTACTCTGGGCGGGCGTGTAGCTGCCCCAGATCCCAGGTGTTTGTCTTCTCTCCTGCTAGACATGTCGCCCAGTGAATTTGATGCTGTATTCATGACTGCCTTTTTTAATTTGATTTTTTTGTTGTTTTTTTGTTGTTTTTTTCTCGGACAGTCTGACGTCTTTAATGCAGACGTTGGCTTCAATTGTTTCTCAATAGTCCTTAGACTGTGTTTCAATTGAGCAGATTTTTTTCAGAGAGAGCCTGCCTGCTAGCTACTCTATCACGAAATTCAACATGGCGTCTTCACCTAATCCGCTTGTTTTTTTATGGACGACACGGTGTGAGCTCATGTATGAACACAGCCCTACTCTACTGGGTCTATCCCCGCAGGTTTCTGGGTCTGCTTTTTCGTGGCCGCAATCTTCTTAGTCCTAAAAAGGACTGATCTTCTTTAGCCCTTAGAAGGACTGGTGTTATGCTTCAGCCCTGATAAGGGCTTTGTTGCTCCTTTCTTGGCCTTGTCCGTGTGTCTTTCTTCCAACACGCGACAAGTAAATTAGGTTGTAGAAGTCGTCAACTTTACTAAGACACGACGCGTTTCGATCTTAGCAGATCTCATCAGGTATCCAAAGTTGACTATGGCGAAAAAATTGTGGTTTAAATGGTCTTTCTATGAAGTTTCCAGGTGAAAAGAGCTTTTGCAGCGATGCGGTCTGGTTGAATTTCCCAAGCACAATGAGCATGTCGCAGAGCGCGCAGCTTCACTTGTGTGTAGTGGGCGTGGCTAGCCTCCACTCTGAGGGAAAGTGTTTTCCTCTAACACCTTTGCACAGCTTTTGCATATATCCCCGACCTCTTATAAAATTTTTCGATTAGAAATTAAATTATTTTATAAAAAAGTAAATAAGAAACAAAAAGAAATGGGTAAATTCCTCCATTTTTTCGCCAAGTTATGGCTGTTTCTAATTTGGGAGTGTCCCTTTTTGTTGGAAGGTGTCTTTTTGCAAGGTCGGTCGCCCCTAACCGACTCTCTTAACCATACATTTCCATGTAAATCCCTATGTGTTTTGATTGTGGACCTGTGCTATGCATCAGGTGAGCAATGAAAATCACATTTCCCAATTTTTCACATCATGGCATTTTGGCCTTTAGCATGTAATGCTTCCTTGAATCAGTGTTTGAACACCTTTGAATCACAGAATCCGTAAGTGTGTCACCCACAAGCACTCAGGTACACTTTCATGATATCAGGCCGGGTACATCGTGCCACTTTGGGGCAACAGGGTCTAAGCCCACATGTAGTCCATCACTGCAACCATGAAGCCCCCATTAATGCTCATGAGTGACTCCTCGTATATCCCATGACCCCAGGGTCAAGACAGTGACACCAATATTGGGCCTTTAAATTGAGGCATGCTATTACACTTTGTTCCCCCTCAGTCTAATTAACTATATAGGTCATTCAATGGTTCTAATTATTAGGTTTAGGTCAGGGTGACAATCTTCTTAATAATGGGAGGGGTTAGGGTGTGTATTTATGATGGGATGGGGCCATTTTTACTAATTAGTATTTGGTTAAATTTAGGCACTAATGGGCTTGGTTAGGCTATGGGTTAAGGGATGGGTAGTGGTTATGTCAGTATAAAGTGCTGGTTAGGTTTAGGCACTCTGTCTGACATATAGACAGTGCTCGGAGAGACTTAGGTTTAGGTATGATACTCTAAGTCCTCCATTAAGTTGAGACACTGTTTATGACTCTCCAGCAGTGCTGGGAGGAACTTAGGCTTAGGTAGGGTGCCCAGAGTCCTCCCTTAGGTTCAGGCACTGTCTTATGACACCCCAACAGTGCTGGGAGAGACTTAGGTTGAGGTATGATACTCTAAGTGCTCCCATAAGAATGGTGTTTCTCATATGATACCTTCTTGGATCAATGCCTGAACACCTCTGAATCACAGGATACGCAAGTGTGTCACCCCCAAGCATCCAGGCACATCCCCATGGTCTCCAAACCACGAAGCACCCCTCAATGCTCAGGAGGGACTCCTCACCCACCCCGTGACCCCAGGGTCAAGACAGTGACACCAATATTGGGCTTTCAAATTGAGAACCTTAAACACTGTTATGACTCTCTTGTTTACATTCTGTATTGGGATTAAAGTAAACCAAGAGGACAGGGTATTGAGTCAAGTATGGTTTAAGAGGGCAAAATAAACTTAGGTCTTAAAGAGGTTTAGGGTTCCATCTAGTGGTTAAGAAAAGCCTAACAGGGCTTTGGTGTATGAGTGGAGGCCAGGCAGGGCTTTTAATTCTGCATGTCAGTCATGTCCAATGTTATGTGTTTTAAAAATAGGCATCATTTTTTAAGGTCCTAATTATGGTCTTACAGTGGTGTCAAAACATGACCTTTGCCAGACATGACTGTTTTATGCAGTTTGTTGGCATCCAAGGTCATGTTTTGACCTGTAATAAGGGTTTGTTTAACGCTTGTCTATCCAATTGTAGATACTAGCTACATTCACTGCTGTTCAATCTCATCTTAAGTCCCTTAAATCAGAGTACTAATTGAGTTTAAGCCTTGGGTATAGAAAGCAACGAGGCTGGTCAGTCGATGCAATGCTAGGAACTGGCGGGTTAGGTTTAAGGGGAGGGTGTAGTCGAAGCTAAAGGCCTCGACCACGGTGGTCTGTTGCCAGACCACAATGCACTCTCATCATTCCATTGCACCGAGTGTCCCATCACCAGGGTCGCTCCTCCACTATATTTTTATCCCTTCAGGTGGCTGCTTAGATGAGCATATGAGATGAACTTGAAAAATGGCTCCCCGAATCCAATTTTTGAAATATATGTATCATTACCCTATTTGAAGCCTATGAGTGAGAGGTAGAGAGACAGAATAAGAGCATTTGTTTGGGCCTTCTTTGTTTGTGGATGTATATCCTTTTAATAAGTGCATATGTGTCTTATTGGATATGTCTAAGCCAATGCTCTAACATTCTCTGAGCCGTGCCTTTTGTCCAATGGACATGGTCCCCTTGTGTTTTGAATTGCCAGAATGGCAATAAGGGTATGGGTCTCAGTCTCTCCATTATTGTTTGGTTGAGGTATTCAAGCATGTCTGCAGATTGATATGACGTATGCTGTGAATACCTTATGAGGGGCACCCAGATATGAGCCAGGGGGAAGCGATTTTGTATGGCTTGTATCGCTTCAATCATTAGTCTGTGCAGGGTGGATTTGTCTATCCAGTCATGGCAATTGATCCCCATAGACAGGATGACCTTTGTGACCGCTGTACAGACTGTTGTTTTGGTCATGAGGGCTGGGACATGGCCAAAATGGGCACCAGGATAGCTATCAATCTGTAGCTGGGGACATCTAAATCTATGTATGTTTCTTAAGTTAGCATCACCCAGAATCAACCACCTGGTTTTTGTGGTTAGAGTCCAATCCATATGTGTAGAGTCATGTCTAGTAGGTCTCTGTTTCTTGGTCGCTTGGTCTAGTGTACGCCATTGCTGTAGGATATTAACCAAGCAGGTATGCCCTGCCCCTACTGTAAGAGGGGTCAAAGGTCCCTGTTCTACTTCCAGTCTCTGGTTAGGTGTCACCGAGCTGTCAAAGTCAGATTGGTTAATCTGTTGATCTCCTAGATCCGTGTCATGATCAGTCTGGAAGTCTAAATAGGACTTTCCTTTGACATTAAGCATTATTATTGCTGTGGGCCTGTATATTGTTGTTAAGGCCTCTTGTTGTGGGGGTCTCGCCTCTCCCACCAATGACACTATGGCTAGTACATTCCAAACTCTTGCCTCTATCATGGCTTCTGCTGCTTTAAGGGTGTTAAGTTGCAGCCTGGCCAGAGTTCTCTTTGCCCATTTTGCTGCTGTTAGGAAGGGTGCATGCCACTCTGATGCAGTCATATGAGGCATGTTATTTATTTCAATCTGCATCCTGGTCAAATAATGACTCCTCAGAGTGTTTATTGTAACCACTTCCCAATTTCTCACATGTCCCTCCAGAGTCTGGTTTAACTCTGGGGTAGAATCAAATTGCTTGATTGATTCTATGAGAGCCTCAATGATCCTGTTCAACCCTGGTGGAGGAGTGTTTTGACTGAGATCAGCTAGTTGATGTGCTGTCCTTATCACATCTAGCATCAGTTCTGCTCTGCCCCTATGTATTGGGTCTAACAACTCCTCATTGTAATCCCCACTGATCAATATACTACCAGGTGTATCTAACCGCTCGGGTTCCTGGTGTTGGGGGAAATGACAGGGACCTGTTCTGTCCCAAGGGTCTGTTTGATTACCCTCCTCTGCATTAAATTGCATTTGAGTGTCATAATCTGGAACCACTGTATCTTGTCGTGGTGGCTGCCACAGATGAAGAGTCTCCTCCCTCCCGTTCTCTGACTGAGAGTTGTCCTTGACTTTATCACCTGTGTAGGGTGGTTTAGTATTGATGACTGAAAGACAGTCATTCTCACCACAAGCAGCATCCAGCTTGGGTACCCCTAATGTTCTACCTCTCCTTGTCATGTTCTGTTCTGGTTCCTGTTCCACCATGAACTCATCCCTATCATGTTGTTGTTGCCAAGGCTCTATCGCCTGGTTATCATTGGGAGGCCTCTGCAGTGAATGTGGTACTGGGCATGACAATGTGCTTGTGAGAGGCACCCTGGGCGGGTGTGTAACTACCCTAGACCCCAGGCGTGCAAATGATTTAACTCTCTTTTTGGGCATGTCTGCCCAGGCAATTTGATGCTATATATGACTGCCTTATTTTTATATTTATATTTTTTGTTTTATTTTGGACAGTCAGACGTCTCTGGTTACAAATGTTGGCTTCAATTGTATTTCAACAGTCCTCAGACTGTGTTTCCATTGAGCAGATTTTTTCCAGAATGAGCCTGCCTGGCTGTTAGCTTCAGTAAAACAGATATTCTACCTAATGGGTCTTTCCCAAAGTGGCTGTTCTGCAAGGTACGCTGGTGTTAAGTTCGCTATACGTCTTGACTACAAGGCACGCTAGTGTTAAACTAGCTGTTCATCTTGGAACGTCAACATTGAATCTCTTTGCCCCGTTTTTATTCACTCATGGGTGGCATTTATGGAGCTTAGTCTGTCATTCCCCGCCGCAGTGTGTCTTCCTAGCCCTTAGAAGGGCTGGTGTTCTTCTCAGCCCTGATAAGGGCTTTGTTGCTCTTCTTCTTGGCCTTGTCCGTGTGTCTTTCTTCCAACACGCGACAAGTAAATTAGGTCGTAGAAGTCGTCAACTTTACTAAGATACGACGCGTTTCGATCTTAGCAGATCTCATCAGGTATCCAAAGTTGACTATGGCGAAAAAATTGTGGTTTAAATGGTCTTTCTATGAAGTTTCCAGGTGAAAAGAGCTTTTGCAGCGATGCGGTCTGGTTGAATTTCCCAAGCACAATGAGCATGTCGCAGAGCGCGCAGCTTCACTTGTGTGTAGTGGGCGTGGCTAGCCTCCACTCTGAGGGAAAGTGTTTTCCTCTAACACCTTTGCACAGCTTTTGCATATATCCCCGACCTCTTATAAAATTTTTCGATTAGAAATTAAATTATTTTATAAAAAAGTAAATAAGAAACAAAAAGAAATGGGTAAATTCCTCCATTTTTTCGCCAAGTTATGGCTGTTTCTAATTTGGGAGTGTCCCTTTTTGTTGGAAGGTGTCTTTTTGCAAGGTCGGTCGCCCCTAACCGACTCTCTTAACCATACATTTCCATGTAAATCCCTGTGTGTTTTGATTGTGGACCTGTGCTATGCATCAGGTGAGCAATGAAAATCACATTTCCCAATTTTCTACATCGTGGCATTTTGGCCTTTAGCATGTAATGCTTCCTTGAATCAGTGTTTGAACACCTTTGAATCACAGAATCCGTAAGTGTGTCACCCACAAGCACTCAGGTACACTTTCATGATATCAGGCCGGGTACATCGTGCCACTTTGGGGCAACAGGGTCTAAGCCCACATGTAGTCCATCACTGCAACCATGAAGCCCCCATTAATGCTCATGAGTGACTCCTCGTATATCCCATGACCCCAGGGTCAAGACAGTGACACCAATATTGGGCCTTTAAGTTGAGGCATGCTATTACACTTTGTTCCCCCTCAGTCTAATTAACTATATAGGTCATTCAATGGTTCTAATTATTAGGTTTAGGTCAGGGTGACAATCTTCTTAATAATGGGAGGGGTTAGGGTGTGTATTTATGATGGGATGGGGCCATTTTTACTAATTAGTATTTGGTTAAATTTAGGCACTAATGGGCTTGGTTAGGCTATGGGTTAAGGGATGGGTAGTGGTTATGTCAGTATAAAGTGCTGGTTAGGTTTAGGCACTCTGTCTGACATATAGACAGTGCTCGGAGAGACTTAGGTTTAGGTATGATACTCTAAGTCCTCCATTAAGTTGAGACACTGTTTATGACTCTCCAGCAGTGCTGGGAGGAACTTAGGCTTAGGTATGGTGCCCAGAGTCCTCCCTTAGGTTCAGGCACTGTCTTATGACACCCCAACAGTGCTGGGAGAGACTTAGGTTGAGGTATGATACTCTAAGTGCTCCCATAAGAATGGTGTTTCTCATATGATACCTTCTTGGATCAATGCCTGAACACCTCTGAATCACAGGATACGCAAGTGTGTCACCCCCAAGCATCCAGGCACATCCCCATGGTCTCCAAACCACGAAGCACCCCTCAATGCTCAGGAGGGACTCCTCACCCACCCCGTGACCCCAGGGTCAAGACAGTGACACCAATATTGGGCTTTCAAATTGAGAACCTTAAACACTGTTATGACTCTCTTGTTTACATTCTGTATTGGGATTAAAGTAAACCAAGAGGACAGGGTATTGAGTCAAGTATGGTTTAAGAGGGCAAAATAAACTTAGGTCTTAAAGAGGTTTAGGGTTCCATCTAGTGGTTAAGAAAAGCCTAACAGGGCTTTGGTGTATGAGTGGAGGCCAGGCAGGGCTTTTAATTCTGCATGTCAGTCATGTCCAATGTTATGTGTTTTAAAAATAGGCATCATTTTTTAAGGTCCTAATTATGGTCTTACAGTGGTGTCAAAACATGACCTTTGCCAGACATGACTGTTTTATGCAGTTTGTTGGCATCCAAGGTCATGTTTTGACCTGTAATAAGGGTTTGTTTAACGCTTGTCTATCCAATTGTAGATACTAGCTACATTCACTGCTGTTCAATCTCATCTTAAGTCCCTTAAATCAGAGTACTAATTGAGTTTAAGCCTTGGGTATAGAAAGCAACGAGGCTGGTCAGTCGATGCAATGCTAGGAACTGGCGGGTTAGGTTTAAGGGGAGGGTGTAGTCGAAGCTAAAGGCCTCGACCACGGTGGTCTGTTGCCAGACCACAATGCACTCTCATCATTCCATTGCACCGAGTGTCCCATCACCAGGGTCGCTCCTCCACTATATTTTTATCCCTTCAGGTGGCTGCTTAGATGAGCATATGAGATGAACTTGAAAAATGGCTCCCCGAATCCAATTTTTGAAATATATGTATCATTACCCTATTTGAAGCCTATGAGTGAGAGGTAGAGAGACAGAATAAGAGCATTTGTTTGGGCCTTCTTTGTTTGTGGATGTATATCCTTTTAATAAGTGCATATGTGTCTTATTGGATATGTCTAAGCCAATGCTCTAACATTCTCTGAGCCGTGCCTTTTGTCCAATGGACATGGTCCCCTTGTGTTTTGAATTGCCAGAATGGCAATAAGGGTATGGGTCTCAGTCTCTCCATTATTGTTTGGTTGAGGTATTCAAGCATGTCTGCAGATTGATATGACGTATGCTGTGAATACCTTATGAGGGGCACCCAGATATGAGCCAGGGGGAAGCGATTTTGTATGGCTTGTATCGCTTCAATCATTAGTCTGTGCAGGGTGGATTTGTCTATCCAGTCATGGCAATTGATCCCCATAGACAGGATGACCTTTGTGACCGCTGTACAGACTGTTGTTTTGGTCATGAGGGCTGGGACATGGCCAAAATGGGCACCAGGATAGCTATCAATCTGTAGCTGGGGACATCTAAATCTATGTATGTTTCTTAAGTTAGCATCACCCAGAATCAACCACCTGGTTTTTGTGGTTAGAGTCCAATCCATATGTGTAGAGTCATGTCTAGTAGGTCTCTGTTTCTTGGTCGCTTGGTCTAGTGTACGCCATTGCTGTAGGATATTAACCAAGCAGGTATGCCCTGCCCCTACTGTAAGAGGGGTCAAAGGTCCCTGTTCTACTTCCAGTCTCTGGTTAGGTGTCACCGAGCTGTCAAAGTCAGATTGGTTAATCTGTTGATCTCCTAGATCCGTGTCATGATCAGTCTGGAAGTCTAAATAGGACTTTCCTTTGACATTAAGCATTATTATTGCTGTGGGCCTGTATATTGTTGTTAAGGCCTCTTGTTGTGGGGGTCTCGCCTCTCCCACCAATGACACTATGGCTAGTACATTCCAAACTCTTGCCTCTATCATGGCTTCTGCTGCTTTAAGGGTGTTAAGTTGCAGCCTGGCCAGAGTTCTCTTTGCCCATTTTGCTGCTGTTAGGAAGGGTGCATGCCACTCTGATGCAGTCATATGAGGCATGTTATTTATTTCAATCTGCATCCTGGTCAAATAATGACTCCTCAGAGTGTTTATTGTAACCACTTCCCAATTTCTCACATGTCCCTCCAGAGTCTGGTTTAACTCTGGGGTAGAATCAAATTGCTTGATTGATTCTATGAGAGCCTCAATGATCCTGTTCAACCCTGGTGGAGGAGTGTTTTGACTGAGATCAGCTAGTTGATGTGCTGTCCTTATCACATCTAGCATCAGTTCTGCTCTGCCCCTATGTATTGGGTCTAACAACTCCTCATTGTAATCCCCACTGATCAATATACTACCAGGTGTATCTAACCGCTCGGGTTCCTGGTGTTGGGGGAAATGACAGGGACCTGTTCTGTCCCAAGGGTCTGTTTGATTACCCTCCTCTGCATTAAATTGCATTTGAGTGTCATAATCTGGAACCACTGTATCTTGTCGTGGTGGCTGCCACAGATGAAGAGTCTCCTCCCTCCCGTTCTCTGACTGAGAGTTGTCCTTGACTTTATCACCTGTGTAGGGTGGTTTAGTATTGATGACTGAAAGACAGTCATTCTCACCACAAGCAGCATCCAGCTTGGGTACCCCTAATGTTCTACCTCTCCTTGTCATGTTCTGTTCTGGTTCCTGTTCCACCATGAACTCATCCCTATCATGTTGTTGTTGCCAAGGCTCTATCGCCTGGTTATCATTGGGAGGCCTCTGCAGTGAATGTGGTACTGGGCATGACAATGTGCTTGTGAGAGGCACCCTGGGCGGGTGTGTAACTACCCTAGACCCCAGGCGTGCAAATGATTTAACTCTCTTTTTGGGCATGTCTGCCCAGGCAATTTGATGCTATATATGACTGCCTTATTTTTATATTTATATTTTTTGTTTTATTTTGGACAGTCAGACGTCTCTGGTTACAAATGTTGGCTTCAATTGTATTTCAACAGTCCTCAGACTGTGTTTCCATTGAGCAGATTTTTTCCAGAATGAGCCTGCCTGGCTGTTAGCTTCAGTAAAACAGATATTCTACCTAATGGGTCTTTCCCAAAGTGGCTGTTCTGCAAGGTACGCTGGTGTTAAGTTCGCTATACGTCTTGACTACAAGGCACGCTAGTGTTAAACTAGCTGTTCATCTTGGAACGTCAACATTGAATCTCTTTGCCCCGTTTTTATTCACTCATGGGTGGCATTTATGGAGCTTAGTCTGTCATTCCCCGCCGCAGTGTGTCTTCCTAGCCCTTAGAAGGGCTGGTGTTCTTCTCAGCCCTGATAAGGGCTTTGTTGCTCTTCTTCTTGGCCTTGTCCGTGTGTCTTTCTTCCAACACGCGACAAGTAAATTAGGTCGTAGAAGTCGTCAACTTTACTAAGATACGACGCGTTTCGATCTTAGCAGATCTCATCAGGTATCCAAAGTTGACTATGGCGAAAAAATTGTGGTTTAAATGGTCTTTCTATGAAGTTTCCAGGTGAAAAGAGCTTTTGCAGCGATGCGGTCTGGTTGAATTTCCCAAGCACAATGAGCATGTCGCAGAGCGCGCAGCTTCACTTGTGTGTAGTGGGCGTGGCTAGCCTCCACTCTGAGGGAAAGTGTTTTCCTCTAACACCTTTGCACAGCTTTTGCATATATCCCCGACCTCTTATAAAATTTTTCGATTAGAAATTAAATTATTTTATAAAAAAGTAAATAAGAAACAAAAAGAAATGGGTAAATTCCTCCATTTTTTCGCCAAGTTATGGCTGTTTCTAATTTGGGAGTGTCCCTTTTTGTTGGAAGGTGTCTTTTTGCAAGGTCGGTCGCCCCTAACCGACTCTCTTAACCATACATTTCCATGTAAATCCCTGTGTGTTTTGATTGTGGACCTGTGCTATGCATCAGGTGAGCAATGAAAATCACATTTCCCAATTTTCTACATCGTGGCATTTTGGCCTTTAGCATGTAATGCTTCCTTGAATCAGTGTTTGAACACCTTTGAATCACAGAATCCGTAAGTGTGTCACCCACAAGCACTCAGGTACACTTTCATGATATCAGGCCGGGTACATCGTGCCACTTTGGGGCAACAGGGTCTAAGCCCACATGTAGTCCATCACTGCAACCATGAAGCCCCCATTAATGCTCATGAGTGACTCCTCGTATATCCCATGACCCCAGGGTCAAGACAGTGACACCAATATTGGGCCTTTAAGTTGAGGCATGCTATTACACTTTGTTCCCCCTCAGTCTAATTAACTATATAGGTCATTCAATGGTTCTAATTATTAGGTTTAGGTCAGGGTGACAATCTTCTTAATAATGGGAGGGGTTAGGGTGTGTATTTATGATGGGATGGGGCCATTTTTACTAATTAGTATTTGGTTAAATTTAGGCACTAATGGGCTTGGTTAGGCTATGGGTTAAGGGATGGGTAGTGGTTATGTCAGTATAAAGTGCTGGTTAGGTTTAGGCACTCTGTCTGACATATAGACAGTGCTCGGAGAGACTTAGGTTTAGGTATGATACTCTAAGTCCTCCATTAAGTTGAGACACTGTTTATGACTCTCCAGCAGTGCTGGGAGGAACTTAGGCTTAGGTATGGTGCCCAGAGTCCTCCCTTAGGTTCAGGCACTGTCTTATGACACCCCAACAGTGCTGGGAGAGACTTAGGTTGAGGTATGATACTCTAAGTGCTCCCATAAGAATGGTGTTTCTCATATGATACCTTCTTGGATCAATGCCTGAACACCTCTGAATCACAGGATACGCAAGTGTGTCACCCCCAAGCATCCAGGCACATCCCCATGGTCTCCAAACCACGAAGCACCCCTCAATGCTCAGGAGGGACTCCTCACCCACCCCGTGACCCCAGGGTCAAGACAGTGACACCAATATTGGGCTTTCAAATTGAGAACCTTAAACACTGTTATGACTCTCTTGTTTACATTCTGTATTGGGATTAAAGTAAACCAAGAGGACAGGGTATTGAGTCAAGTATGGTTTAAGAGGGCAAAATAAACTTAGGTCTTAAAGAGGTTTAGGGTTCCATCTAGTGGTTAAGAAAAGCCTAACAGGGCTTTGGTGTATGAGTGGAGGCCAGGCAGGGCTTTTAATTCTGCATGTCAGTCATGTCCAATGTTATGTGTTTTAAAAATAGGCATCATTTTTTAAGGTCCTAATTATGGTCTTACAGTGGTGTCAAAACATGACCTTTGCCAGACATGACTGTTTTATGCAGTTTGTTGGCATCCAAGGTCATGTTTTGACCTGTAATAAGGGTTTGTTTAACGCTTGTCTATCCAATTGTAGATACTAGCTACATTCACTGCTGTTCAATCTCATCTTAAGTCCCTTAAATCAGAGTACTAATTGAGTTTAAGCCTTGGGTATAGAAAGCAACGAGGCTGGTCAGTCGATGCAATGCTAGGAACTGGCGGGTTAGGTTTAAGGGGAGGGTGTAGTCGAAGCTAAAGGCCTCGACCACGGTGGTCTGTTGCCAGACCACAATGCACTCTCATCATTCCATTGCACCGAGTGTCCCATCACCAGGGTCGCTCCTCCACTATATTTTTATCCCTTCAGGTGGCTGCTTAGATGAGCATATGAGATGAACTTGAAAAATGGCTCCCCGAATCCAATTTTTGAAATATATGTATCATTACCCTATTTGAAGCCTATGAGTGAGAGGTAGAGAGACAGAATAAGAGCATTTGTTTGGGCCTTCTTTGTTTGTGGATGTATATCCTTTTAATAAGTGCATATGTGTCTTATTGGATATGTCTAAGCCAATGCTCTAACATTCTCTGAGCCGTGCCTTTTGTCCAATGGACATGGTCCCCTTGTGTTTTGAATTGCCAGAATGGCAATAAGGGTATGGGTCTCAGTCTCTCCATTATTGTTTGGTTGAGGTATTCAAGCATGTCTGCAGATTGATATGACGTATGCTGTGAATACCTTATGAGGGGCACCCAGATATGAGCCAGGGGGAAGCGATTTTGTATGGCTTGTATCGCTTCAATCATTAGTCTGTGCAGGGTGGATTTGTCTATCCAGTCATGGCAATTGATCCCCATAGACAGGATGACCTTTGTGACCGCTGTACAGACTGTTGTTTTGGTCATGAGGGCTGGGACATGGCCAAAATGGGCACCAGGATAGCTATCAATCTGTAGCTGGGGACATCTAAATCTATGTATGTTTCTTAAGTTAGCATCACCCAGAATCAACCACCTGGTTTTTGTGGTTAGAGTCCAATCCATATGTGTAGAGTCATGTCTAGTAGGTCTCTGTTTCTTGGTCGCTTGGTCTAGTGTACGCCATTGCTGTAGGATATTAACCAAGCAGGTATGCCCTGCCCCTACTGTAAGAGGGGTCAAAGGTCCCTGTTCTACTTCCAGTCTCTGGTTAGGTGTCACCGAGCTGTCAAAGTCAGATTGGTTAATCTGTTGATCTCCTAGATCCGTGTCATGATCAGTCTGGAAGTCTAAATAGGACTTTCCTTTGACATTAAGCATTATTATTGCTGTGGGCCTGTATATTGTTGTTAAGGCCTCTTGTTGTGGGGGTCTCGCCTCTCCCACCAATGACACTATGGCTAGTACATTCCAAACTCTTGCCTCTATCATGGCTTCTGCTGCTTTAAGGGTGTTAAGTTGCAGCCTGGCCAGAGTTCTCTTTGCCCATTTTGCTGCTGTTAGGAAGGGTGCATGCCACTCTGATGCAGTCATATGAGGCATGTTATTTATTTCAATCTGCATCCTGGTCAAATAATGACTCCTCAGAGTGTTTATTGTAACCACTTCCCAATTTCTCACATGTCCCTCCAGAGTCTGGTTTAACTCTGGGGTAGAATCAAATTGCTTGATTGATTCTATGAGAGCCTCAATGATCCTGTTCAACCCTGGTGGAGGAGTGTTTTGACTGAGATCAGCTAGTTGATGTGCTGTCCTTATCACATCTAGCATCAGTTCTGCTCTGCCCCTATGTATTGGGTCTAACAACTCCTCATTGTAATCCCCACTGATCAATATACTACCAGGTGTATCTAACCGCTCGGGTTCCTGGTGTTGGGGGAAATGACAGGGACCTGTTCTGTCCCAAGGGTCTGTTTGATTACCCTCCTCTGCATTAAATTGCATTTGAGTGTCATAATCTGGAACCACTGTATCTTGTCGTGGTGGCTGCCACAGATGAAGAGTCTCCTCCCTCCCGTTCTCTGACTGAGAGTTGTCCTTGACTTTATCACCTGTGTAGGGTGGTTTAGTATTGATGACTGAAAGACAGTCATTCTCACCACAAGCAGCATCCAGCTTGGGTACCCCTAATGTTCTACCTCTCCTTGTCATGTTCTGTTCTGGTTCCTGTTCCACCATGAACTCATCCCTATCATGTTGTTGTTGCCAAGGCTCTATCGCCTGGTTATCATTGGGAGGCCTCTGCAGTGAATGTGGTACTGGGCATGACAATGTGCTTGTGAGAGGCACCCTGGGCGGGTGTGTAACTACCCTAGACCCCAGGCGTGCAAATGATTTAACTCTCTTTTTGGGCATGTCTGCCCAGGCAATTTGATGCTATATATGACTGCCTTATTTTTATATTTATATTTTTTGTTTTATTTTGGACAGTCAGACGTCTCTGGTTACAAATGTTGGCTTCAATTGTATTTCAACAGTCCTCAGACTGTGTTTCCATTGAGCAGATTTTTTCCAGAATGAGCCTGCCTGGCTGTTAGCTTCAGTAAAACAGATATTCTACCTAATGGGTCTTTCCCAAAGTGGCTGTTCTGCAAGGTACGCTGGTGTTAAGTTCGCTATACGTCTTGACTACAAGGCACGCTAGTGTTAAACTAGCTGTTCATCTTGGAACGTCAACATTGAATCTCTTTGCCCCGTTTTTATTCACTCATGGGTGGCATTTATGGAGCTTAGTCTGTCATTCCCCGCCGCAGTGTGTCTTCCTAGCCCTTAGAAGGGCTGGTGTTCTTCTCAGCCCTGATAAGGGCTTTGTTGCTCTTCTTCTTGGCCTTGTCCGTGTGTCTTTCTTCCAACACGCGACAAGTAAATTAGGTCGTAGAAGTCGTCAACTTTACTAAGATACGACGCGTTTCGATCTTAGCAGATCTCATCAGGTATCCAAAGTTGACTATGGCGAAAAAATTGTGGTTTAAATGGTCTTTCTATGAAGTTTCCAGGTGAAAAGAGCTTTTGCAGCGATGCGGTCTGGTTGAATTTCCCAAGCACAATGAGCATGTCGCAGAGCGCGCAGCTTCACTTGTGTGTAGTGGGCGTGGCTAGCCTCCACTCTGAGGGAAAGTGTTTTCCTCTAACACCTTTGCACAGCTTTTGCATATATCCCCGACCTCTTATAAAATTTTTCGATTAGAAATTAAATTATTTTATAAAAAAGTAAATAAGAAACAAAAAGAAATGGGTAAATTCCTCCATTTTTTCGCCAAGTTATGGCTGTTTCTAATTTGGGAGTGTCCCTTTTTGTTGGAAGGTGTCTTTTTGCAAGGTCGGTCGCCCCTAACCGACTCTCTTAACCATACATTTCCATGTAAATCCCTGTGTGTTTTGATTGTGGACCTGTGCTATGCATCAGGTGAGCAATGAAAATCACATTTCCCAATTTTCTACATCGTGGCATTTTGGCCTTTAGCATGTAATGCTTCCTTGAATCAGTGTTTGAACACCTTTGAATCACAGAATCCGTAAGTGTGTCACCCACAAGCACTCAGGTACACTTTCATGATATCAGGCCGGGTACATCGTGCCACTTTGGGGCAACAGGGTCTAAGCCCACATGTAGTCCATCACTGCAACCATGAAGCCCCCATTAATGCTCATGAGTGACTCCTCGTATATCCCATGACCCCAGGGTCAAGACAGTGACACCAATATTGGGCCTTTAAGTTGAGGCATGCTATTACACTTTGTTCCCCCTCAGTCTAATTAACTATATAGGTCATTCAATGGTTCTAATTATTAGGTTTAGGTCAGGGTGACAATCTTCTTAATAATGGGAGGGGTTAGGGTGTGTATTTATGATGGGATGGGGCCATTTTTACTAATTAGTATTTGGTTAAATTTAGGCACTAATGGGCTTGGTTAGGCTATGGGTTAAGGGATGGGTAGTGGTTATGTCAGTATAAAGTGCTGGTTAGGTTTAGGCACTCTGTCTGACATATAGACAGTGCTCGGAGAGACTTAGGTTTAGGTATGATACTCTAAGTCCTCCATTAAGTTGAGACACTGTTTATGACTCTCCAGCAGTGCTGGGAGGAACTTAGGCTTAGGTATGGTGCCCAGAGTCCTCCCTTAGGTTCAGGCACTGTCTTATGACACCCCAACAGTGCTGGGAGAGACTTAGGTTGAGGTATGATACTCTAAGTGCTCCCATAAGAATGGTGTTTCTCATATGATACCTTCTTGGATCAATGCCTGAACACCTCTGAATCACAGGATACGCAAGTGTGTCACCCCCAAGCATCCAGGCACATCCCCATGGTCTCCAAACCACGAAGCACCCCTCAATGCTCAGGAGGGACTCCTCACCCACCCCGTGACCCCAGGGTCAAGACAGTGACACCAATATTGGGCTTTCAAATTGAGAACCTTAAACACTGTTATGACTCTCTTGTTTACATTCTGTATTGGGATTAAAGTAAACCAAGAGGACAGGGTATTGAGTCAAGTATGGTTTAAGAGGGCAAAATAAACTTAGGTCTTAAAGAGGTTTAGGGTTCCATCTAGTGGTTAAGAAAAGCCTAACAGGGCTTTGGTGTATGAGTGGAGGCCAGGCAGGGCTTTTAATTCTGCATGTCAGTCATGTCCAATGTTATGTGTTTTAAAAATAGGCATCATTTTTTAAGGTCCTAATTATGGTCTTACAGTGGTGTCAAAACATGACCTTTGCCAGACATGACTGTTTTATGCAGTTTGTTGGCATCCAAGGTCATGTTTTGACCTGTAATAAGGGTTTGTTTAACGCTTGTCTATCCAATTGTAGATACTAGCTACATTCACTGCTGTTCAATCTCATCTTAAGTCCCTTAAATCAGAGTACTAATTGAGTTTAAGCCTTGGGTATAGAAAGCAACGAGGCTGGTCAGTCGATGCAATGCTAGGAACTGGCGGGTTAGGTTTAAGGGGAGGGTGTAGTCGAAGCTAAAGGCCTCGACCACGGTGGTCTGTTGCCAGACCACAATGCACTCTCATCATTCCATTGCACCGAGTGTCCCATCACCAGGGTCGCTCCTCCACTATATTTTTATCCCTTCAGGTGGCTGCTTAGATGAGCATATGAGATGAACTTGAAAAATGGCTCCCCGAATCCAATTTTTGAAATATATGTATCATTACCCTATTTGAAGCCTATGAGTGAGAGGTAGAGAGACAGAATAAGAGCATTTGTTTGGGCCTTCTTTGTTTGTGGATGTATATCCTTTTAATAAGTGCATATGTGTCTTATTGGATATGTCTAAGCCAATGCTCTAACATTCTCTGAGCCGTGCCTTTTGTCCAATGGACATGGTCCCCTTGTGTTTTGAATTGCCAGAATGGCAATAAGGGTATGGGTCTCAGTCTCTCCATTATTGTTTGGTTGAGGTATTCAAGCATGTCTGCAGATTGATATGACGTATGCTGTGAATACCTTATGAGGGGCACCCAGATATGAGCCAGGGGGAAGCGATTTTGTATGGCTTGTATCGCTTCAATCATTAGTCTGTGCAGGGTGGATTTGTCTATCCAGTCATGGCAATTGATCCCCATAGACAGGATGACCTTTGTGACCGCTGTACAGACTGTTGTTTTGGTCATGAGGGCTGGGACATGGCCAAAATGGGCACCAGGATAGCTATCAATCTGTAGCTGGGGACATCTAAATCTATGTATGTTTCTTAAGTTAGCATCACCCAGAATCAACCACCTGGTTTTTGTGGTTAGAGTCCAATCCATATGTGTAGAGTCATGTCTAGTAGGTCTCTGTTTCTTGGTCGCTTGGTCTAGTGTACGCCATTGCTGTAGGATATTAACCAAGCAGGTATGCCCTGCCCCTACTGTAAGAGGGGTCAAAGGTCCCTGTTCTACTTCCAGTCTCTGGTTAGGTGTCACCGAGCTGTCAAAGTCAGATTGGTTAATCTGTTGATCTCCTAGATCCGTGTCATGATCAGTCTGGAAGTCTAAATAGGACTTTCCTTTGACATTAAGCATTATTATTGCTGTGGGCCTGTATATTGTTGTTAAGGCCTCTTGTTGTGGGGGTCTCGCCTCTCCCACCAATGACACTATGGCTAGTACATTCCAAACTCTTGCCTCTATCATGGCTTCTGCTGCTTTAAGGGTGTTAAGTTGCAGCCTGGCCAGAGTTCTCTTTGCCCATTTTGCTGCTGTTAGGAAGGGTGCATGCCACTCTGATGCAGTCATATGAGGCATGTTATTTATTTCAATCTGCATCCTGGTCAAATAATGACTCCTCAGAGTGTTTATTGTAACCACTTCCCAATTTCTCACATGTCCCTCCAGAGTCTGGTTTAACTCTGGGGTAGAATCAAATTGCTTGATTGATTCTATGAGAGCCTCAATGATCCTGTTCAACCCTGGTGGAGGAGTGTTTTGACTGAGATCAGCTAGTTGATGTGCTGTCCTTATCACATCTAGCATCAGTTCTGCTCTGCCCCTATGTATTGGGTCTAACAACTCCTCATTGTAATCCCCACTGATCAATATACTACCAGGTGTATCTAACCGCTCGGGTTCCTGGTGTTGGGGGAAATGACAGGGACCTGTTCTGTCCCAAGGGTCTGTTTGATTACCCTCCTCTGCATTAAATTGCATTTGAGTGTCATAATCTGGAACCACTGTATCTTGTCGTGGTGGCTGCCACAGATGAAGAGTCTCCTCCCTCCCGTTCTCTGACTGAGAGTTGTCCTTGACTTTATCACCTGTGTAGGGTGGTTTAGTATTGATGACTGAAAGACAGTCATTCTCACCACAAGCAGCATCCAGCTTGGGTACCCCTAATGTTCTACCTCTCCTTGTCATGTTCTGTTCTGGTTCCTGTTCCACCATGAACTCATCCCTATCATGTTGTTGTTGCCAAGGCTCTATCGCCTGGTTATCATTGGGAGGCCTCTGCAGTGAATGTGGTACTGGGCATGACAATGTGCTTGTGAGAGGCACCCTGGGCGGGTGTGTAACTACCCTAGACCCCAGGCGTGCAAATGATTTAACTCTCTTTTTGGGCATGTCTGCCCAGGCAATTTGATGCTATATATGACTGCCTTATTTTTATATTTATATTTTTTGTTTTATTTTGGACAGTCAGACGTCTCTGGTTACAAATGTTGGCTTCAATTGTATTTCAACAGTCCTCAGACTGTGTTTCCATTGAGCAGATTTTTTCCAGAATGAGCCTGCCTGGCTGTTAGCTTCAGTAAAACAGATATTCTACCTAATGGGTCTTTCCCAAAGTGGCTGTTCTGCAAGGTACGCTGGTGTTAAGTTCGCTATACGTCTTGACTACAAGGCACGCTAGTGTTAAACTAGCTGTTCATCTTGGAACGTCAACATTGAATCTCTTTGCCCCGTTTTTATTCACTCATGGGTGGCATTTATGGAGCTTAGTCTGTCATTCCCCGCCGCAGTGTGTCTTCCTAGCCCTTAGAAGGGCTGGTGTTCTTCTCAGCCCTGATAAGGGCTTTGTTGCTCTTCTTCTTGGCCTTGTCCGTGTGTCTTTCTTCCAACACGCGACAAGTAAATTAGGTCGTAGAAGTCGTCAACTTTACTAAGATACGACGCGTTTCGATCTTAGCAGATCTCATCAGGTATCCAAAGTTGACTATGGCGAAAAAATTGTGGTTTAAATGGTCTTTCTATGAAGTTTCCAGGTGAAAAGAGCTTTTGCAGCGATGCGGTCTGGTTGAATTTCCCAAGCACAATGAGCATGTCGCAGAGCGCGCAGCTTCACTTGTGTGTAGTGGGCGTGGCTAGCCTCCACTCTGAGGGAAAGTGTTTTCCTCTAACACCTTTGCACAGCTTTTGCATATATCCCCGACCTCTTATAAAATTTTTCGATTAGAAATTAAATTATTTTATAAAAAAGTAAATAAGAAACAAAAAGAAATGGGTAAATTCCTCCATTTTTTCGCCAAGTTATGGCTGTTTCTAATTTGGGAGTGTCCCTTTTTGTTGGAAGGTGTCTTTTTGCAAGGTCGGTCGCCCCTAACCGACTCTCTTAACCATACATTTCCATGTAAATCCCTGTGTGTTTTGATTGTGGACCTGTGCTATGCATCAGGTGAGCAATGAAAATCACATTTCCCAATTTTCTACATCGTGGCATTTTGGCCTTTAGCATGTAATGCTTCCTTGAATCAGTGTTTGAACACCTTTGAATCACAGAATCCGTAAGTGTGTCACCCACAAGCACTCAGGTACACTTTCATGATATCAGGCCGGGTACATCGTGCCACTTTGGGGCAACAGGGTCTAAGCCCACATGTAGTCCATCACTGCAACCATGAAGCCCCCATTAATGCTCATGAGTGACTCCTCGTATATCCCATGACCCCAGGGTCAAGACAGTGACACCAATATTGGGCCTTTAAGTTGAGGCATGCTATTACACTTTGTTCCCCCTCAGTCTAATTAACTATATAGGTCATTCAATGGTTCTAATTATTAGGTTTAGGTCAGGGTGACAATCTTCTTAATAATGGGAGGGGTTAGGGTGTGTATTTATGATGGGATGGGGCCATTTTTACTAATTAGTATTTGGTTAAATTTAGGCACTAATGGGCTTGGTTAGGCTATGGGTTAAGGGATGGGTAGTGGTTATGTCAGTATAAAGTGCTGGTTAGGTTTAGGCACTCTGTCTGACATATAGACAGTGCTCGGAGAGACTTAGGTTTAGGTATGATACTCTAAGTCCTCCATTAAGTTGAGACACTGTTTATGACTCTCCAGCAGTGCTGGGAGGAACTTAGGCTTAGGTATGGTGCCCAGAGTCCTCCCTTAGGTTCAGGCACTGTCTTATGACACCCCAACAGTGCTGGGAGAGACTTAGGTTGAGGTATGATACTCTAAGTGCTCCCATAAGAATGGTGTTTCTCATATGATACCTTCTTGGATCAATGCCTGAACACCTCTGAATCACAGGATACGCAAGTGTGTCACCCCCAAGCATCCAGGCACATCCCCATGGTCTCCAAACCACGAAGCACCCCTCAATGCTCAGGAGGGACTCCTCACCCACCCCGTGACCCCAGGGTCAAGACAGTGACACCAATATTGGGCTTTCAAATTGAGAACCTTAAACACTGTTATGACTCTCTTGTTTACATTCTGTATTGGGATTAAAGTAAACCAAGAGGACAGGGTATTGAGTCAAGTATGGTTTAAGAGGGCAAAATAAACTTAGGTCTTAAAGAGGTTTAGGGTTCCATCTAGTGGTTAAGAAAAGCCTAACAGGGCTTTGGTGTATGAGTGGAGGCCAGGCAGGGCTTTTAATTCTGCATGTCAGTCATGTCCAATGTTATGTGTTTTAAAAATAGGCATCATTTTTTAAGGTCCTAATTATGGTCTTACAGTGGTGTCAAAACATGACCTTTGCCAGACATGACTGTTTTATGCAGTTTGTTGGCATCCAAGGTCATGTTTTGACCTGTAATAAGGGTTTGTTTAACGCTTGTCTATCCAATTGTAGATACTAGCTACATTCACTGCTGTTCAATCTCATCTTAAGTCCCTTAAATCAGAGTACTAATTGAGTTTAAGCCTTGGGTATAGAAAGCAACGAGGCTGGTCAGTCGATGCAATGCTAGGAACTGGCGGGTTAGGTTTAAGGGGAGGGTGTAGTCGAAGCTAAAGGCCTCGACCACGGTGGTCTGTTGCCAGACCACAATGCACTCTCATCATTCCATTGCACCGAGTGTCCCATCACCAGGGTCGCTCCTCCACTATATTTTTATCCCTTCAGGTGGCTGCTTAGATGAGCATATGAGATGAACTTGAAAAATGGCTCCCCGAATCCAATTTTTGAAATATATGTATCATTACCCTATTTGAAGCCTATGAGTGAGAGGTAGAGAGACAGAATAAGAGCATTTGTTTGGGCCTTCTTTGTTTGTGGATGTATATCCTTTTAATAAGTGCATATGTGTCTTATTGGATATGTCTAAGCCAATGCTCTAACATTCTCTGAGCCGTGCCTTTTGTCCAATGGACATGGTCCCCTTGTGTTTTGAATTGCCAGAATGGCAATAAGGGTATGGGTCTCAGTCTCTCCATTATTGTTTGGTTGAGGTATTCAAGCATGTCTGCAGATTGATATGACGTATGCTGTGAATACCTTATGAGGGGCACCCAGATATGAGCCAGGGGGAAGCGATTTTGTATGGCTTGTATCGCTTCAATCATTAGTCTGTGCAGGGTGGATTTGTCTATCCAGTCATGGCAATTGATCCCCATAGACAGGATGACCTTTGTGACCGCTGTACAGACTGTTGTTTTGGTCATGAGGGCTGGGACATGGCCAAAATGGGCACCAGGATAGCTATCAATCTGTAGCTGGGGACATCTAAATCTATGTATGTTTCTTAAGTTAGCATCACCCAGAATCAACCACCTGGTTTTTGTGGTTAGAGTCCAATCCATATGTGTAGAGTCATGTCTAGTAGGTCTCTGTTTCTTGGTCGCTTGGTCTAGTGTACGCCATTGCTGTAGGATATTAACCAAGCAGGTATGCCCTGCCCCTACTGTAAGAGGGGTCAAAGGTCCCTGTTCTACTTCCAGTCTCTGGTTAGGTGTCACCGAGCTGTCAAAGTCAGATTGGTTAATCTGTTGATCTCCTAGATCCGTGTCATGATCAGTCTGGAAGTCTAAATAGGACTTTCCTTTGACATTAAGCATTATTATTGCTGTGGGCCTGTATATTGTTGTTAAGGCCTCTTGTTGTGGGGGTCTCGCCTCTCCCACCAATGACACTATGGCTAGTACATTCCAAACTCTTGCCTCTATCATGGCTTCTGCTGCTTTAAGGGTGTTAAGTTGCAGCCTGGCCAGAGTTCTCTTTGCCCATTTTGCTGCTGTTAGGAAGGGTGCATGCCACTCTGATGCAGTCATATGAGGCATGTTATTTATTTCAATCTGCATCCTGGTCAAATAATGACTCCTCAGAGTGTTTATTGTAACCACTTCCCAATTTCTCACATGTCCCTCCAGAGTCTGGTTTAACTCTGGGGTAGAATCAAATTGCTTGATTGATTCTATGAGAGCCTCAATGATCCTGTTCAACCCTGGTGGAGGAGTGTTTTGACTGAGATCAGCTAGTTGATGTGCTGTCCTTATCACATCTAGCATCAGTTCTGCTCTGCCCCTATGTATTGGGTCTAACAACTCCTCATTGTAATCCCCACTGATCAATATACTACCAGGTGTATCTAACCGCTCGGGTTCCTGGTGTTGGGGGAAATGACAGGGACCTGTTCTGTCCCAAGGGTCTGTTTGATTACCCTCCTCTGCATTAAATTGCATTTGAGTGTCATAATCTGGAACCACTGTATCTTGTCGTGGTGGCTGCCACAGATGAAGAGTCTCCTCCCTCCCGTTCTCTGACTGAGAGTTGTCCTTGACTTTATCACCTGTGTAGGGTGGTTTAGTATTGATGACTGAAAGACAGTCATTCTCACCACAAGCAGCATCCAGCTTGGGTACCCCTAATGTTCTACCTCTCCTTGTCATGTTCTGTTCTGGTTCCTGTTCCACCATGAACTCATCCCTATCATGTTGTTGTTGCCAAGGCTCTATCGCCTGGTTATCATTGGGAGGCCTCTGCAGTGAATGTGGTACTGGGCATGACAATGTGCTTGTGAGAGGCACCCTGGGCGGGTGTGTAACTACCCTAGACCCCAGGCGTGCAAATGATTTAACTCTCTTTTTGGGCATGTCTGCCCAGGCAATTTGATGCTATATATGACTGCCTTATTTTTATATTTATATTTTTTGTTTTATTTTGGACAGTCAGACGTCTCTGGTTACAAATGTTGGCTTCAATTGTATTTCAACAGTCCTCAGACTGTGTTTCCATTGAGCAGATTTTTTCCAGAATGAGCCTGCCTGGCTGTTAGCTTCAGTAAAACAGATATTCTACCTAATGGGTCTTTCCCAAAGTGGCTGTTCTGCAAGGTACGCTGGTGTTAAGTTCGCTATACGTCTTGACTACAAGGCACGCTAGTGTTAAACTAGCTGTTCATCTTGGAACGTCAACATTGAATCTCTTTGCCCCGTTTTTATTCACTCATGGGTGGCATTTATGGAGCTTAGTCTGTCATTCCCCGCCGCAGTGTGTCTTCCTAGCCCTTAGAAGGGCTGGTGTTCTTCTCAGCCCTGATAAGGGCTTTGTTGCTCTTCTTCTTGGCCTTGTCCGTGTGTCTTTCTTCCAACACGCGACAAGTAAATTAGGTCGTAGAAGTCGTCAACTTTACTAAGATACGACGCGTTTCGATCTTAGCAGATCTCATCAGGTATCCAAAGTTGACTATGGCGAAAAAATTGTGGTTTAAATGGTCTTTCTATGAAGTTTCCAGGTGAAAAGAGCTTTTGCAGCGATGCGGTCTGGTTGAATTTCCCAAGCACAATGAGCATGTCGCAGAGCGCGCAGCTTCACTTGTGTGTAGTGGGCGTGGCTAGCCTCCACTCTGAGGGAAAGTGTTTTCCTCTAACACCTTTGCACAGCTTTTGCATATATCCCCGACCTCTTATAAAATTTTTCGATTAGAAATTAAATTATTTTATAAAAAAGTAAATAAGAAACAAAAAGAAATGGGTAAATTCCTCCATTTTTTCGCCAAGTTATGGCTGTTTCTAATTTGGGAGTGTCCCTTTTTGTTGGAAGGTGTCTTTTTGCAAGGTCGGTCGCCCCTAACCGACTCTCTTAACCATACATTTCCATGTAAATCCCTGTGTGTTTTGATTGTGGACCTGTGCTATGCATCAGGTGAGCAATGAAAATCACATTTCCCAATTTTCTACATCGTGGCATTTTGGCCTTTAGCATGTAATGCTTCCTTGAATCAGTGTTTGAACACCTTTGAATCACAGAATCCGTAAGTGTGTCACCCACAAGCACTCAGGTACACTTTCATGATATCAGGCCGGGTACATCGTGCCACTTTGGGGCAACAGGGTCTAAGCCCACATGTAGTCCATCACTGCAACCATGAAGCCCCCATTAATGCTCATGAGTGACTCCTCGTATATCCCATGACCCCAGGGTCAAGACAGTGACACCAATATTGGGCCTTTAAGTTGAGGCATGCTATTACACTTTGTTCCCCCTCAGTCTAATTAACTATATAGGTCATTCAATGGTTCTAATTATTAGGTTTAGGTCAGGGTGACAATCTTCTTAATAATGGGAGGGGTTAGGGTGTGTATTTATGATGGGATGGGGCCATTTTTACTAATTAGTATTTGGTTAAATTTAGGCACTAATGGGCTTGGTTAGGCTATGGGTTAAGGGATGGGTAGTGGTTATGTCAGTATAAAGTGCTGGTTAGGTTTAGGCACTCTGTCTGACATATAGACAGTGCTCGGAGAGACTTAGGTTTAGGTATGATACTCTAAGTCCTCCATTAAGTTGAGACACTGTTTATGACTCTCCAGCAGTGCTGGGAGGAACTTAGGCTTAGGTATGGTGCCCAGAGTCCTCCCTTAGGTTCAGGCACTGTCTTATGACACCCCAACAGTGCTGGGAGAGACTTAGGTTGAGGTATGATACTCTAAGTGCTCCCATAAGAATGGTGTTTCTCATATGATACCTTCTTGGATCAATGCCTGAACACCTCTGAATCACAGGATACGCAAGTGTGTCACCCCCAAGCATCCAGGCACATCCCCATGGTCTCCAAACCACGAAGCACCCCTCAATGCTCAGGAGGGACTCCTCACCCACCCCGTGACCCCAGGGTCAAGACAGTGACACCAATATTGGGCTTTCAAATTGAGAACCTTAAACACTGTTATGACTCTCTTGTTTACATTCTGTATTGGGATTAAAGTAAACCAAGAGGACAGGGTATTGAGTCAAGTATGGTTTAAGAGGGCAAAATAAACTTAGGTCTTAAAGAGGTTTAGGGTTCCATCTAGTGGTTAAGAAAAGCCTAACAGGGCTTTGGTGTATGAGTGGAGGCCAGGCAGGGCTTTTAATTCTGCATGTCAGTCATGTCCAATGTTATGTGTTTTAAAAATAGGCATCATTTTTTAAGGTCCTAATTATGGTCTTACAGTGGTGTCAAAACATGACCTTTGCCAGACATGACTGTTTTATGCAGTTTGTTGGCATCCAAGGTCATGTTTTGACCTGTAATAAGGGTTTGTTTAACGCTTGTCTATCCAATTGTAGATACTAGCTACATTCACTGCTGTTCAATCTCATCTTAAGTCCCTTAAATCAGAGTACTAATTGAGTTTAAGCCTTGGGTATAGAAAGCAACGAGGCTGGTCAGTCGATGCAATGCTAGGAACTGGCGGGTTAGGTTTAAGGGGAGGGTGTAGTCGAAGCTAAAGGCCTCGACCACGGTGGTCTGTTGCCAGACCACAATGCACTCTCATCATTCCATTGCACCGAGTGTCCCATCACCAGGGTCGCTCCTCCACTATATTTTTATCCCTTCAGGTGGCTGCTTAGATGAGCATATGAGATGAACTTGAAAAATGGCTCCCCGAATCCAATTTTTGAAATATATGTATCATTACCCTATTTGAAGCCTATGAGTGAGAGGTAGAGAGACAGAATAAGAGCATTTGTTTGGGCCTTCTTTGTTTGTGGATGTATATCCTTTTAATAAGTGCATATGTGTCTTATTGGATATGTCTAAGCCAATGCTCTAACATTCTCTGAGCCGTGCCTTTTGTCCAATGGACATGGTCCCCTTGTGTTTTGAATTGCCAGAATGGCAATAAGGGTATGGGTCTCAGTCTCTCCATTATTGTTTGGTTGAGGTATTCAAGCATGTCTGCAGATTGATATGACGTATGCTGTGAATACCTTATGAGGGGCACCCAGATATGAGCCAGGGGGAAGCGATTTTGTATGGCTTGTATCGCTTCAATCATTAGTCTGTGCAGGGTGGATTTGTCTATCCAGTCATGGCAATTGATCCCCATAGACAGGATGACCTTTGTGACCGCTGTACAGACTGTTGTTTTGGTCATGAGGGCTGGGACATGGCCAAAATGGGCACCAGGATAGCTATCAATCTGTAGCTGGGGACATCTAAATCTATGTATGTTTCTTAAGTTAGCATCACCCAGAATCAACCACCTGGTTTTTGTGGTTAGAGTCCAATCCATATGTGTAGAGTCATGTCTAGTAGGTCTCTGTTTCTTGGTCGCTTGGTCTAGTGTACGCCATTGCTGTAGGATATTAACCAAGCAGGTATGCCCTGCCCCTACTGTAAGAGGGGTCAAAGGTCCCTGTTCTACTTCCAGTCTCTGGTTAGGTGTCACCGAGCTGTCAAAGTCAGATTGGTTAATCTGTTGATCTCCTAGATCCGTGTCATGATCAGTCTGGAAGTCTAAATAGGACTTTCCTTTGACATTAAGCATTATTATTGCTGTGGGCCTGTATATTGTTGTTAAGGCCTCTTGTTGTGGGGGTCTCGCCTCTCCCACCAATGACACTATGGCTAGTACATTCCAAACTCTTGCCTCTATCATGGCTTCTGCTGCTTTAAGGGTGTTAAGTTGCAGCCTGGCCAGAGTTCTCTTTGCCCATTTTGCTGCTGTTAGGAAGGGTGCATGCCACTCTGATGCAGTCATATGAGGCATGTTATTTATTTCAATCTGCATCCTGGTCAAATAATGACTCCTCAGAGTGTTTATTGTAACCACTTCCCAATTTCTCACATGTCCCTCCAGAGTCTGGTTTAACTCTGGGGTAGAATCAAATTGCTTGATTGATTCTATGAGAGCCTCAATGATCCTGTTCAACCCTGGTGGAGGAGTGTTTTGACTGAGATCAGCTAGTTGATGTGCTGTCCTTATCACATCTAGCATCAGTTCTGCTCTGCCCCTATGTATTGGGTCTAACAACTCCTCATTGTAATCCCCACTGATCAATATACTACCAGGTGTATCTAACCGCTCGGGTTCCTGGTGTTGGGGGAAATGACAGGGACCTGTTCTGTCCCAAGGGTCTGTTTGATTACCCTCCTCTGCATTAAATTGCATTTGAGTGTCATAATCTGGAACCACTGTATCTTGTCGTGGTGGCTGCCACAGATGAAGAGTCTCCTCCCTCCCGTTCTCTGACTGAGAGTTGTCCTTGACTTTATCACCTGTGTAGGGTGGTTTAGTATTGATGACTGAAAGACAGTCATTCTCACCACAAGCAGCATCCAGCTTGGGTACCCCTAATGTTCTACCTCTCCTTGTCATGTTCTGTTCTGGTTCCTGTTCCACCATGAACTCATCCCTATCATGTTGTTGTTGCCAAGGCTCTATCGCCTGGTTATCATTGGGAGGCCTCTGCAGTGAATGTGGTACTGGGCATGACAATGTGCTTGTGAGAGGCACCCTGGGCGGGTGTGTAACTACCCTAGACCCCAGGCGTGCAAATGATTTAACTCTCTTTTTGGGCATGTCTGCCCAGGCAATTTGATGCTATATATGACTGCCTTATTTTTATATTTATATTTTTTGTTTTATTTTGGACAGTCAGACGTCTCTGGTTACAAATGTTGGCTTCAATTGTATTTCAACAGTCCTCAGACTGTGTTTCCATTGAGCAGATTTTTTCCAGAATGAGCCTGCCTGGCTGTTAGCTTCAGTAAAACAGATATTCTACCTAATGGGTCTTTCCCAAAGTGGCTGTTCTGCAAGGTACGCTGGTGTTAAGTTCGCTATACGTCTTGACTACAAGGCACGCTAGTGTTAAACTAGCTGTTCATCTTGGAACGTCAACATTGAATCTCTTTGCCCCGTTTTTATTCACTCATGGGTGGCATTTATGGAGCTTAGTCTGTCATTCCCCGCCGCAGTGTGTCTTCCTAGCCCTTAGAAGGGCTGGTGTTCTTCTCAGCCCTGATAAGGGCTTTGTTGCTCTTCTTCTTGGCCTTGTCCGTGTGTCTTTCTTCCAACACGCGACAAGTAAATTAGGTCGTAGAAGTCGTCAACTTTACTAAGATACGACGCGTTTCGATCTTAGCAGATCTCATCAGGTATCCAAAGTTGACTATGGCGAAAAAATTGTGGTTTAAATGGTCTTTCTATGAAGTTTCCAGGTGAAAAGAGCTTTTGCAGCGATGCGGTCTGGTTGAATTTCCCAAGCACAATGAGCATGTCGCAGAGCGCGCAGCTTCACTTGTGTGTAGTGGGCGTGGCTAGCCTCCACTCTGAGGGAAAGTGTTTTCCTCTAACACCTTTGCACAGCTTTTGCATATATCCCCGACCTCTTATAAAATTTTTCGATTAGAAATTAAATTATTTTATAAAAAAGTAAATAAGAAACAAAAAGAAATGGGTAAATTCCTCCATTTTTTCGCCAAGTTATGGCTGTTTCTAATTTGGGAGTGTCCCTTTTTGTTGGAAGGTGTCTTTTTGCAAGGTCGGTCGCCCCTAACCGACTCTCTTAACCATACATTTCCATGTAAATCCCTGTGTGTTTTGATTGTGGACCTGTGCTATGCATCAGGTGAGCAATGAAAATCACATTTCCCAATTTTCTACATCGTGGCATTTTGGCCTTTAGCATGTAATGCTTCCTTGAATCAGTGTTTGAACACCTTTGAATCACAGAATCCGTAAGTGTGTCACCCACAAGCACTCAGGTACACTTTCATGATATCAGGCCGGGTACATCGTGCCACTTTGGGGCAACAGGGTCTAAGCCCACATGTAGTCCATCACTGCAACCATGAAGCCCCCATTAATGCTCATGAGTGACTCCTCGTATATCCCATGACCCCAGGGTCAAGACAGTGACACCAATATTGGGCCTTTAAGTTGAGGCATGCTATTACACTTTGTTCCCCCTCAGTCTAATTAACTATATAGGTCATTCAATGGTTCTAATTATTAGGTTTAGGTCAGGGTGACAATCTTCTTAATAATGGGAGGGGTTAGGGTGTGTATTTATGATGGGATGGGGCCATTTTTACTAATTAGTATTTGGTTAAATTTAGGCACTAATGGGCTTGGTTAGGCTATGGGTTAAGGGATGGGTAGTGGTTATGTCAGTATAAAGTGCTGGTTAGGTTTAGGCACTCTGTCTGACATATAGACAGTGCTCGGAGAGACTTAGGTTTAGGTATGATACTCTAAGTCCTCCATTAAGTTGAGACACTGTTTATGACTCTCCAGCAGTGCTGGGAGGAACTTAGGCTTAGGTATGGTGCCCAGAGTCCTCCCTTAGGTTCAGGCACTGTCTTATGACACCCCAACAGTGCTGGGAGAGACTTAGGTTGAGGTATGATACTCTAAGTGCTCCCATAAGAATGGTGTTTCTCATATGATACCTTCTTGGATCAATGCCTGAACACCTCTGAATCACAGGATACGCAAGTGTGTCACCCCCAAGCATCCAGGCACATCCCCATGGTCTCCAAACCACGAAGCACCCCTCAATGCTCAGGAGGGACTCCTCACCCACCCCGTGACCCCAGGGTCAAGACAGTGACACCAATATTGGGCTTTCAAATTGAGAACCTTAAACACTGTTATGACTCTCTTGTTTACATTCTGTATTGGGATTAAAGTAAACCAAGAGGACAGGGTATTGAGTCAAGTATGGTTTAAGAGGGCAAAATAAACTTAGGTCTTAAAGAGGTTTAGGGTTCCATCTAGTGGTTAAGAAAAGCCTAACAGGGCTTTGGTGTATGAGTGGAGGCCAGGCAGGGCTTTTAATTCTGCATGTCAGTCATGTCCAATGTTATGTGTTTTAAAAATAGGCATCATTTTTTAAGGTCCTAATTATGGTCTTACAGTGGTGTCAAAACATGACCTTTGCCAGACATGACTGTTTTATGCAGTTTGTTGGCATCCAAGGTCATGTTTTGACCTGTAATAAGGGTTTGTTTAACGCTTGTCTATCCAATTGTAGATACTAGCTACATTCACTGCTGTTCAATCTCATCTTAAGTCCCTTAAATCAGAGTACTAATTGAGTTTAAGCCTTGGGTATAGAAAGCAACGAGGCTGGTCAGTCGATGCAATGCTAGGAACTGGCGGGTTAGGTTTAAGGGGAGGGTGTAGTCGAAGCTAAAGGCCTCGACCACGGTGGTCTGTTGCCAGACCACAATGCACTCTCATCATTCCATTGCACCGAGTGTCCCATCACCAGGGTCGCTCCTCCACTATATTTTTATCCCTTCAGGTGGCTGCTTAGATGAGCATATGAAGGGTTAGGGTTAGGGTTAGGTTTAAGGGGAGGGTGTAGTCGAAGCTAAAGGCCTCGACCACGGTGGTCTGTTGCCAGACCACAATGCACTCTCATCATTCCATTGCACCGAGTGTCCCATCACCAGGGTCGCTCCTCCACTATATTTTTATCCCTTCAGGTGGCTGCTTGGATGAGCATATGAGATGAACTTGAAAAATGGCTCCCCGAATCCAATTTTTGAAATATATGTATCATTACCCTATTTGAAGCCTATGAGTGAGAGGCAGAGAGACAGAATAAGAGCATTTGTTTGGGCCTTTTTGGTTTGTGGATGTATATCCTTTTGGTAAGTGCATATGTGTCTTATTGGATATGTCTAAGCCAATGCTCTAACATTCTGTGAGCCGTGCCATGTGTCCAGTGGACATGGTCCCCCTGTGTTTTGAATTGCTGACCTGGCAGCTGGGGTATGGCTCTGAGTCTTTCTCTTATTATATGGTTAATGTATTCCAGTGTCTCTGCAGATTGGCATGGCAGATGCTGTGAATACGTTAACAGGGGCACCCATATTTTTGCCAGGGGGAAACGATTTTGTAGGGCTTGTACCGCTTCAATCACCTGTCTGTGCAGTTTGGATTTGTCTATCCAGGTATGGCAATTAGTCCCCATAGCAAGGATGACCTTTGTGACCTCTGAACAGACAGTTGTATGAGTCATGAGGGCTGGGATATGGCCAAAATGGGCACCTGGGTAGCTATCAATCTGTAGCTGGGGGCATCTAAACTTGTCTATGTTCCGCAAGTTAGAATCCCCTAGGATTAACCACTGTGTGTTGGTGGTTAGAGTCCAATCCCTGTGTTTAGTGGGTGTGGAGGCAGGTGAATGGGCCTCTGCTTGTGAGTCTGGTCTGTGCGCCACCTGACCGAGCAGGTGTGTTTGACCTCTGACCTGCTTTGTACGGGCAAGGCCGAGTGCCGTGGTCCTACTCGCAGTCTGTGACTGTTCACAGAGCTGTCAACTTCAGACGAGGGCGTGTCAAGGTCAGGGACTGCTGTGGCTTGATCCCTGACACTAAGTGCAGTTTTGATCTGTGCTGTTTGTGGGGGTCTGTTAGCCTCCTCACTGATTGCAGCCTCAGTCTTTACTGTCTGTTGTGGGGACCTGTTATTGGCCTCCTCACTAGGTGCAGCCTGATGCTTTGCTGTTTGCTGTGGGAGCGTGCCAGTCTCCTGCACAGCTGTGCTGTTGACCTTAGACTCTATCATGGCCTCTGCTGTTTTGAGTGTGTATGGTTGCAGAGAGGCCAAGGCTTTGGTTGCCCAATTTGTTGCTGTCTCAAAAGGCTCATGCCACTGTTCAATTGTCATTTTAGGCATGCTGTTAATCTCTGCCTGCATCCCAGTCATGTAATGACTCCTCATGCTCCTAATTGTGGCTTGCTCCCAGGTTCTAGCATGTGTTTGCAATTCTAGTTTTAACTCTGGGGTTGGATTGAAGGGTTTTATGGCCTCTATCATATGTTTCGTTATCCTGCTAATCCCTGGTGGAGGAGCGTCTTGTGTTGTGTAGGCCAAGTGGTGGGCTGCCTTAATAATTTTGAACATGGCTTTTGCTTTATCACCATGTTGTGGGTCTGACCACTCCTCCTTCTTATTGTCCCCACTGACCTCTATGCTATCAGGTCTATCATGCTGTTTAGGCACCTGATGCTGGTCTGAGTTGGGGAGATGACAGGGATCTGGCTGACTGTTTTTTTGCCAGTCCCGAGGGCCTGTGTATTGACCCTCCTCTGCTTGACTATGTCTCAGAGTGTCATAGACTGGATCCACAGTATCTTGCTGTGTGGGCTGCCACGGGTAATAAGTCTCATCACCCCAGTCTGGATTGTCTGGTGGTGGTTCGTCCCTGACTATATCCCCTGTGTATGGTGGTCTACACCACGTGCAAGTGACTGAATAACAGCCACTGCCATCACACGCAGCTACCAGTCTAGGTGCAGTGGGTGCCCTGCCTCTTCTTGTCAGGTTCTGTTCTAATTCTTGACCTGATACTGACTCGTCCCTGTGATGTTCTAATGCATGGTAGGCCCTGTATTGCTGTCGCCAGGGCTCTACCGCCTGTCTATCGTTGGGAGGCCTCTGCAGTGAATGTGGACCTGGGCGAATGTTTGGACTAGAGGAGCGTACTCTGGGCGGGCGTGTAGCTGCCCTAGACCCCAGGTGCTTGTCTTCTCTCTTGCTAGCCATTCTGCCCAGTAATTTTGATGCTCTGTCAATGACTGCCTTTTTTAGTTTGATTTTTTTGTTGTTTTTTTGTTGTTTTTTTCTCGGACAGTCTGACGTCTTTAATGCAGACGTTGGCTTCAATTGTTTCTCAATAGTCCTTAGACTGTGTTTCAATTGAGCAGATTTTTTTCAGAGAGAGCCTGCCTGCTAGCTACTCTATCACGAAATTCAACATGGCGTCTTCACCTAATCCGCTTGTTTTTTTATGGACGACACGGTGTGAGCTCATGTATGAACACAGCCCTACTCTACTGGGTCTATCCCCGCAGGTTTCTGGGTCTGCTTTTTCGTGGCCGCAATCTTCTTAGTCCTAAAAAGGACTGATCTTCTTTAGCCCTTAGAAGGACTGGTGTTATGCTTCAGCCCTGATAAGGGCTTTGTTGCTCCTTTCTTGGCCTTGTCCGTGTGTCTTTCTTCCAACACGCGACAAGTAAATTAGGTTGTAGAAGTCGTCAACTTTACTAAGACACGACGCGTTTCGATCTTAGCAGATCTCATCAGGTATCCAAAGTTGACTATGGCGAAAAAATTGTGGTTTAAATGGTCTTTCTATGAAGTTTCCAGGTGAAAAGAGCTTTTGCAGCGATGCGGTCTGGTTGAATTTCCCAAGCACAATGAGCATGTCGCAGAGCGCGCAGCTTCACTTGTGTGTAGTGGGCGTGGCTAGCCTCCACTCTGAGGGAAAGTGTTTTCCTCTAACACCTTTGCACAGCTTTTGCATATATCCCCGACCTCTTATAAAATTTTTCGATTAGAAATTAAATTATTTTATAAAAAAGTAAATAAGAAACAAAAAGAAATGGGTAAATTCCTCCATTTTTTCGCCAAGTTATGGCTGTTTCTAATTTGGGAGTGTCCCTTTTTGTTGGAAGGTGTCTTTTTGCAAGGTCGGTCGCCCCTAACCGACTCTCTTAACCATACATTTCCATGTAAATCCCTATGTGTTTTGATTGTGGACCTGTGCTATGCATCAGGTGAGCAATGAAAATCACATTTCCCAATTTTTTACATCATGGCAATTTGGCCTTTAGCATGTAATGCTTCCTTGAATCAGTGTTTGAACACCTTTGAATCACAGAATCCGTAAGTGTGTCACCCACAAGCACTCAGGTACACTTTCATGATATCAGGCCGGGTACATCGTGCCACTTTGGGGCAACAGGGTCTAAGCCCACATGTAGTCCATCACTGCAACCATGAAGCCCCCATTAATGCTCATGAGTGACTCCTCGTATATCCCATGACCCCAGGGTCAAGACAGTGACACCAATATTGGGCCTTTAAATTGAGGCATGCTATTACACTTTGTTCCCCCTCAGTCTAATTAACTATATAGGTCATTCAATGGTTCTAATTATTAGGTTTAGGTCAGGGTGACAATCTTCTTAATAATGGGAGGGGTTAGGGTGTGTATTTATGATGGGATAGGGCCATTTTTACTAATTAGTATTTGGTTAAATTTAGGCACTAATGGGCTTGGTTAGGCTATGGGTTAAGGGATGGGTAGTGGTTATGTCAGTATAAAGTGCTGGTTAGGTTTAGGCACTCTGTCTGACATATAGACAGTGCTCGGAGAGACTTAGGTTTAGGTATGATACTCTAAGTCCTCCATTAAGTTGAGACACTGTTTATGACTCTCCAGCAGTGCTGGGAGGAACTTAGGCTTAGGTATGGTGCCCAGAGTCCTCCCTTAGGTTCAGGCACTGTCTTATGACACCCCATCAGTGCTGGGAGAGACTTAGGTTGAGGTATGATACTCTAAGTGCTCCCATAAGAATGGTGTTTCTCATATGATACCTTCTTGGATCAATGCCTGAACACCTCTGAATCACAGGATACGCAAGTGTGCCACCCCCAAGCATCCAGGCACATCCCCATGGTCTCCAAACCACGAAGCACCCCTCAATGCTCAGGAGGGACTCCTCACCCACCCCGTGACCCCAGGGTCAAGACAGTGACACCAATATTGGGCTTTAAAATTGAGAACCTTAAACACTGTTATGACTCTCTTGTTTACATTCTGTATTGGGATTAAAGTAAACCAAGAGGACAGGGTATTGAGTCAAGTATGGTTTAAGAGGGCAAAATAAACTTAGGTCTTAAAGAGGTTTAGGGTTCCATCTAGTGGTTAAGAAAAGCCTAACAGGGCTTTGGTGTATGAGTGGAGGCCAGGCAGGGCTTTTAATTCTGCATGTCAGTCATGTCCAATGTTATGTGTTTTAAAAATAGGCATCATTTTTTAAGGTCCTAATTATGGTCTTACAGTGGTGTCAAAACATGACCTTTGCCAGACATGACTGTTTTATGCAGTTTGTTGGCATCCAAGGTCATGTTTTGACCTGTAATAAGGGTTTGTTTAACGCTTGTCTATCCAATTGTAGATACTAGCTACATTCACTGCTGTTCAATCTCATCTTAAGTCCCTTAAATCAGAGTACTAATTGAGTTTAAGCCTTGGGTATAGAAAGCAACGAGGCTGGTCAGTCGATGCAATGCTAGGAACTGGCGGGTTAGGTTTAAGGGGAGGGTGTAGTCGAAGCTAAAGGCCTCGACCACGGTGGTCTGTTGCCAGACCACAATGCACTCTCATCATTCCATTGCACCGAGTGTCCCATCACCAGGGTCGCTCCTCCACTATATTTTTATCCCTTCAGGTGGCTGCTTGGATGAGCATATGAGATGAACTTGAAAAATGGCTCCCCGAATCCAATTTTTGAAATATATGTATCATTACCCTATTTGAAGCCTATGAGTGAGAGGCAGAGAGACAGAATAAGAGCATTTGTTTGGGCCTTTTTGGTTTGTGGATGTATATCCTTTTGGTAAGTGCATATGTGTCTTATTGGATATGTCTAAGCCAATGCTCTAACATTCTGTGAGCCGTGCCATGTGTCCAGTGGACATGGTCCCCCTGTGTTTTGAATTGCTGACCTGGCAGCTGGGGTATGGCTCTGAGTCTTTCTCTTATTATATGGTTAATGTATTCCAGTGTCTCTGCAGATTGGCATGGCAGATGCTGTGAATACGTTAACAGGGGCACCCATATTTTTGCCAGGGGGAAACGATTTTGTAGGGCTTGTACCGCTTCAATCACCTGTCTGTGCAGTTTGGATTTGTCTATCCAGGTATGGCAATTAGTCCCCATAGCAAGGATGACCTTTGTGACCTCTGAACAGACAGTTGTATGAGTCATGAGGGCTGGGATATGGCCAAAATGGGCACCTGGGTAGCTATCAATCTGTAGCTGGGGGCATCTAAACTTGTCTATGTTCCGCAAGTTAGAATCCCCTAGGATTAACCACTGTGTGTTGGTGGTTAGAGTCCAATCCCTGTGTTTAGTGGGTGTGGAGGCAGGTGAATGGGCCTCTGCTTGTGAGTCTGGTCTGTGCGCCACCTGACCGAGCAGGTGTGTTTGACCTCTGACCTGCTTTGTACGGGCAAGGCCGAGTGCCGTGGTCCTACTCGCAGTCTGTGACTGTTCACAGAGCTGTCAACTTCAGACGAGGGCGTGTCAAGGTCAGGGACTGCTGTGGCTTGATCCCTGACACTAAGTGCAGTTTTGATCTGTGCTGTTTGTGGGGGTCTGTTAGCCTCCTCACTGATTGCAGCCTCAGTCTTTACTGTCTGTTGTGGGGACCTGTTATTGGCCTCCTCACTAGGTGCAGCCTGATGCTTTGCTGTTTGCTGTGGGAGCGTGCCAGTCTCCTGCACAGCTGTGCTGTTGACCTTAGACTCTATCATGGCCTCTGCTGTTTTGAGTGTGTATGGTTGCAGAGAGGCCAAGGCTTTGGTTGCCCAATTTGTTGCTGTCTCAAAAGGCTCATGCCACTGTTCAATTGTCATTTTAGGCATGCTGTTAATCTCTGCCTGCATCCCAGTCATGTAATGACTCCTCATGCTCCTAATTGTGGCTTGCTCCCAGGTTCTAGCATGTGTTTGCAATTCTAGTTTTAACTCTGGGGTTGGATTGAAGGGTTTTATGGCCTCTATCATATGTTTCGTTATCCTGCTAATCCCTGGTGGAGGAGCGTCTTGTGTTGTGTAGGCCAAGTGGTGGGCTGCCTTAATAATTTTGAACATGGCTTTTGCTTTATCACCATGTTGTGGGTCTGACCACTCCTCCTTCTTATTGTCCCCACTGACCTCTATGCTATCAGGTCTATCATGCTGTTTAGGCACCTGATGCTGGTCTGAGTTGGGGAGATGACAGGGATCTGGCTGACTGTTTTTTTGCCAGTCCCGAGGGCCTGTGTATTGACCCTCCTCTGCTTGACTATGTCTCAGAGTGTCATAGACTGGATCCACAGTATCTTGCTGTGTGGGCTGCCACGGGTAATAAGTCTCATCACCCCAGTCTGGATTGTCTGGTGGTGGTTCGTCCCTGACTATATCCCCTGTGTATGGTGGTCTACACCACGTGCAAGTGACTGAATAACAGCCACTGCCATCACACGCAGCTACCAGTCTAGGTGCAGTGGGTGCCCTGCCTCTTCTTGTCAGGTTCTGTTCTAATTCTTGACCTGATACTGACTCGTCCCTGTGATGTTCTAATGCATGGTAGGCCCTGTATTGCTGTCGCCAGGGCTCTACCGCCTGTCTATCGTTGGGAGGCCTCTGCAGTGAATGTGGACCTGGGCGAATGTTTGGACTAGAGGAGCGTACTCTGGGCGGGCGTGTAGCTGCCCTAGACCCCAGGTGCTTGTCTTCTCTCTTGCTAGCCATTCTGCCCAGTAATTTTGATGCTCTGTCAATGACTGCCTTTTTTAGTTTGATTTTTTTGTTGTTTTTTTGTTGTTTTTTTCTCGGACAGTCTGACGTCTTTAATGCAGACGTTGGCTTCAATTGTTTCTCAATAGTCCTTAGACTGTGTTTCAATTGAGCAGATTTTTTTCAGAGAGAGCCTGCCTGCTAGCTACTCTATCACGAAATTCAACATGGCGTCTTCACCTAATCCGCTTGTTTTTTTATGGACGACACGGTGTGAGCTCATGTATGAACACAGCCCTACTCTACTGGGTCTATCCCCGCAGGTTTCTGGGTCTGCTTTTTCGTGGCCGCAATCTTCTTAGTCCTAAAAAGGACTGATCTTCTTTAGCCCTTAGAAGGACTGGTGTTATGCTTCAGCCCTGATAAGGGCTTTGTTGCTCCTTTCTTGGCCTTGTCCGTGTGTCTTTCTTCCAACACGCGACAAGTAAATTAGGTTGTAGAAGTCGTCAACTTTACTAAGACACGACGCGTTTCGATCTTAGCAGATCTCATCAGGTATCCAAAGTTGACTATGGCGAAAAAATTGTGGTTTAAATGGTCTTTCTATGAAGTTTCCAGGTGAAAAGAGCTTTTGCAGCGATGCGGTCTGGTTGAATTTCCCAAGCACAATGAGCATGTCGCAGAGCGCGCAGCTTCACTTGTGTGTAGTGGGCGTGGCTAGCCTCCACTCTGAGGGAAAGTGTTTTCCTCTAACACCTTTGCACAGCTTTTGCATATATCCCCGACCTCTTATAAAATTTTTCGATTAGAAATTAAATTATTTTATAAAAAAGTAAATAAGAAACAAAAAGAAATGGGTAAATTCCTCCATTTTTTCGCCAAGTTATGGCTGTTTCTAATTTGGGAGTGTCCCTTTTTGTTGGAAGGTGTCTTTTTGCAAGGTCGGTCGCCCCTAACCGACTCTCTTAACCATACATTTCCATGTAAATCCCTATGTGTTTTGATTGTGGACCTGTGCTATGCATCAGGTGAGCAATGAAAATCACATTTCCCAATTTTTTACATCATGGCAATTTGGCCTTTAGCATGTAATGCTTCCTTGAATCAGTGTTTGAACACCTTTGAATCACAGAATCCGTAAGTGTGTCACCCACAAGCACTCAGGTACACTTTCATGATATCAGGCCGGGTACATCGTGCCACTTTGGGGCAACAGGGTCTAAGCCCACATGTAGTCCATCACTGCAACCATGAAGCCCCCATTAATGGGTTAGGGTTAGGGTTAGGGTTAGGGTTAGGGTTAGGGTTAGGGTTAGGGTTAGGGTTAGGGTTAGGGTTAGGGTTAGGGTTAGGGTTAGGGTTAGGGTTAGGGTTAGGGTTAGGGTTAGAGGGTTAGGGTTAGGGTTAGGGTTAGGGTTAGGGTTAGGGTTAGGGTTAGGGTTAGGGTTAGGGTTAGGGTTAGGGTTAGGGTTAGGGTTAGGGTTAGGGTTAGGGTTAGGGTTAGGGTTAGGGTTAGGGTTAGGGTTAGGGTTAGGGTTAGGGTTAGGGTTAGGGTTAGGGTTAGGGTTAGGGTTAGGGTTAGGGTTAGGGTTAGGGTTAGGGTTAGGGTTAGGGTTAGGGTTAGGGTTAGGGTTAGGGTTAGGGTTAGGGTTAGGGTTAGGGTTAGGGTTAGGGTTAGGGTTAGGGTTAGGGTTAGGGTTAGGGTTAGGGTTAGGGTTAGGGTTAGGGTTAGGGTTAGGGTTAGGGTTAGGGTTAGGGTTAGGGTTAGGGTTAGGGTTAGGGTTAGGGTTAGGGTTAGGGTTAGGGTTAGGGTTAGGGTTAGGGTTAGGGTTAGGGTTAGGGTTAGGGTTAGGGTTAGGGTTAGGGTTAGGGTTAGGGTTAGGGTTAGGGTTAGGGTTAGGGTTAGGGTTAGGGTTAGGGTTAGGGTTAGGGTTAGGGTTAGGGTTAGGGTTAGGGTTAGGGTTAGGGTTAGGGTTAGGGTTAGGGTTAGGGTTAGGGTTAGGGTTAGGGTTAGGGTTAGGGTTAGGGTTAGGGTTAGGGTTAGGGTTAGGGTTAGGGTTAGGGTTAGGGTTAGGGTTAGGGTTAGGGTTAGGGTTAGGGTTAGGGTTAGGGTTAGGGTTAGGGTTAGGGTTAGGGTTAGGGTTAGGGTTAGGGTTAGGGTTAGGGTTAGGGTTAGGGTTAGGGTTAGGGTTAGGGTTAGGGTTAGGGTTAGGGTTAGGGTTAGGGTTAGGGTTAGGGTTAGGGTTAGGGTTAGGGTTAGGGTTAGGGTTAGGGTTAGGGTTAGGGTTAGGGTTAGGGTTAGGGTTAGGGTTAGGGTTAGGGTTAGGGTTAGGGTTAGGGTTAGGGTTAGGGTTAGGGTTAGGGTTAGGGTTAGGGTTAGGGTTAGGGTTAGGGTTAGGGTTAGGGTTAGGGTTAGGGTTAGGGTTAGGGTTAGGGTTAGGGTTAGGGTTAGGGTTAGGGTTAGGGTTAGGGTTAGGGTTAGGGTTAGGGTTAGGGTTAGGGTTAGGGTTAGGGTTAGGGTTAGGGTTAGGGTTAGGGTTAGGGTTAGGGTTAGGGTTAGGGTTAGGGTTAGGGTTAGGGTTAGGGTTAGGGTTAGGGTTAGGGTTAGGGTTAGGGTTAGGGTTAGGGTTAGGGTTAGGGTTAGGGTTAGGGTTAGGGTTAGGGTTAGGGTTAGGGTTAGGGTTAGGGTTAGGGTTAGGGTTAGGGTTAGGGTTAGGGTTAGGGTTAGGGTTAGGGTTAGGGTTAGGGTTAGGGTTAGGGTTAGGGTTAGGGTTAGGGTTAGGGTTAGGGTTAGGGTTAGGGTTAGGGTTAGGGTTAGGGTTAGGGTTAGGGTTAGGGTTAGGGTTAGGGTTAGGGTTAGGGTTAGGGTTAGGGTTAGGGTTAGGGTTAGGGTTAGGGTTAGGGTTAGGGTTAGGGTTAGGGTTAGGGTTAGGGTTAGGGTTAGGGTTAGGGTTAGGGTTAGGGTTAGGGTTAGGGTTAGGGTTAGGGTTAGGGTTAGGGTTAGGGTTAGGGTTAGGGTTAGGGTTAGGGTTAGGGTTAGGGTTAGGGTTAGGGTTAGGGTTAGGGTTAGGGTTAGGGTTAGGGTTAGGGTTAGGGTTAGGGTTAGGGTTAGGGTTAGGGTTAGGGTTAGGGTTAGGGTTAGGGTTAGGGTTAGGGTTAGGGTTAGGGTTAGGGTTAGGGTTAGGGTTAGGGTTAGGGTTAGGGTTAGGGTTAGGGTTAGGGTTAGGGTTAGGGTTAGGGTTAGGGTTAGGGTTAGGGTTAGGGTTAGGGTTAGGGTTAGGGTTAGGGTTAGGGTTAGGGTTAGGGTTAGGGTTAGGGTTAGGGTTAGGGTTAGGGTTAGGGTTAGGGTTAGGGTTAGGGTTAGGGTTAGGGTTAGGGTTAGGGTTAGGGTTAGGGTTAGGGTTAGGGTTAGGGTTAGGGTTAGGGTTAGGGTTAGGGTTAGGGTTAGGGTTAGGGTTAGGGTTAGGGTTAGGGTTAGGGTTAGGGTTAGGGTTAGGGTTAGGGTTAGGGTTAGGGTTAGGGTTAGGGTTAGGGTTAGGGTTAGGGTTAGGGTTAGGGTTAGGGTTAGGGTTAGGGTTAGGGTTAGGGTTAGGGTTAGGGTTAGGGTTAGGGTTAGGGTTAGGGTTAGGGTTAGGGTTAGGGTTAGGGTTAGGGTTAGGGTTAGGGTTAGGGTTAGGGTTAGGGTTAGGGTTAGGGTTAGGGTTAGGGTTAGGGTTAGGGTTAGGGTTAGGGTTAGGGTTAGGGTTAGGGTTAGGGTTAGGGTTAGGGTTAGGGTTAGGGTTAGGGTTAGGGTTAGGGTTAGGGTTAGGGTTAGGGTTAGGGTTAGGGTTAGGGTTAGGGTTAGGGTTAGGGTTAGGGTTAGGGTTAGGGTTAGGGTTAGGGTTAGGGTTAGGGTTAGGGTTAGGGTTAGGGTTAGGGTTAGGGTTAGGGTTAGGGTTAGGGTTAGGGTTAGGGTTAGGGTTAGGGTTAGGGTTAGGGTTAGGGTTAGGGTTAGGGTTAGGGTTAGGGTTAGGGTTAGGGTTAGGGTTAGGGTTAGGGTTAGGGTTAGGGTTAGGGTTAGGGTTAGGGTTAGGGTTAGGGTTAGGGTTAGGGTTAGGGTTAGGGTTAGGGTTAGGGTTAGGGTTAGGGTTAGGGTTAGGGTTAGGGTTAGGGTTAGGGTTAGGGTTAGGGTTAGGGTTAGGGTTAGGGTTAGGGTTAGGGTTAGGGTTAGGGTTAGGGTTAGGGTTAGGGTTAGGGTTAGGGTTAGGGTTAGGGTTAGGGTTAGGGTTAGGGTTAGGGTTAGGGTTAGGGTTAGGGTTAGGGTTAGGGTTAGGGTTAGGGTTAGGGTTAGGGTTAGGGTTAGGGTTAGGGTTAGGGTTAGGGTTAGGGTTAGGGTTAGGGTTAGGGTTAGGGTTAGGGTTAGGGTTAGGGTTAGGGTTAGGGTTAGGGTTAGGGTTAGGGTTAGGGTTAGGGTTAGGGTTAGGGTTAGGGTTAGGGTTAGGGTTAGGGTTAGGGTTAGGGTTAGGGTTAGGGTTAGGGTTAGGGTTAGGGTTAGGGTTAGGGTTAGGGTTAGGGTTAGGGTTAGGGTTAGGGTTAGGGTTAGGGTTAGGGTTAGGGTTAGGGTTAGGGTTAGGGTTAGGGTTAGGGTTAGGGTTAGGGTTAGGGTTAGGGTTAGGGTTAGGGTTAGGGTTAGGGTTAGGGTTAGGGTTAGGGTTAGGGTTAGGGTTAGGGTTAGGGTTAGGGTTAGGGTTAGGGTTAGGGTTAGGGTTAGGGTTAGGGTTAGGGTTAGGGTTAGGGTTAGGGTTAGGGTTAGGGTTAGGGTTAGGGTTAGGGTTAGGGTTAGGGTTAGGGTTAGGGTTAGGGTTAGGGTTAGGGTTAGGGTTAGGGTTAGGGTTAGGGTTAGGGTTAGGGTTAGGGTTAGGGTTAGGGTTAGGGTTAGGGTTAGGGTTAGGGTTAGGGTTAGGGTTAGGGTTAGGGTTAGGGTTAGGGTTAGGGTTAGGGTTAGGGTTAGGGTTAGGGTTAGGGTTAGGGTTAGGGTTAGGGTTAGGGTTAGGGTTAGGGTTAGGGTTAGGGTTAGGGTTAGGGTTAGGGTTAGGGTTAGGGTTAGGGTTAGGGTTAGGGTTAGGGTTAGGGTTAGGGTTAGGGTTAGGGTTAGGGTTAGGGTTAGGGTTAGGGTTAGGGTTAGGGTTAGGGTTAGGGTTAGGGTTAGGGTTAGGGTTAGGGTTAGGGTTAGGGTTAGGGTTAGGGTTAGGGTTAGGGTTAGGGTTAGGGTTAGGGTTAGGGTTAGGGTTAGGGTTAGGGTTAGGGTTAGGGTTAGGGTTAGGGTTAGGGTTAGGGTTAGGGTTAGGGTTAGGGTTAGGGTTAGGGTTAGGGTTAGGGTTAGGGTTAGGGTTAGGGTTAGGGTTAGGGTTAGGGTTAGGGTTAGGGTTAGGGTTAGGGTTAGGGTTAGGGTTAGGGTTAGGGTTAGGGTTAGGGTTAGGGTTAGGGTTAGGGTTAGGGTTAGGGTTAGGGTTAGGGTTAGGGTTAGGGTTAGGGTTAGGGTTAGGGTTAGGGTTAGGGTTAGGGTTAGGGTTAGGGTTAGGGTTAGGGTTAGGGTTAGGGTTAGGGTTAGGGTTAGGGTTAGGGTTAGGGTTAGGGTTAGGGTTAGGGTTAGGGTTAGGGTTAGGGTTAGGGTTAGGGTTAGGGTTAGGGTTAGGGTTAGGGTTAGGGTTAGGGTTAGGGTTAGGGTTAGGGTTAGGGTTAGGGTTAGGGTTAGGGTTAGGGTTAGGGTTAGGGTTAGGGTTAGGGTTAGGGTTAGGGTTAGGGTTAGGGTTAGGGTTAGGGTTAGGGTTAGGGTTAGGGTTAGGGTTAGGGTTAGGGTTAGGGTTAGGGTTAGGGTTAGGGTTAGGGTTAGGGTTAGGGTTAGGGTTAGGGTTAGGGTTAGGGTTAGGGTTAGGGTTAGGGTTAGGGTTAGGGTTAGGGTTAGGGTTAGGGTTAGGGTTAGGGTTAGGGTTAGGGTTAGGGTTAGGGTTAGGGTTAGGGTTAGGGTTAGGGTTAGGGTTAGGGTTAGGGTTAGGGTTAGGGTTAGGGTTAGGGTTAGGGTTAGGGTTAGGGTTAGGGTTAGGGTTAGGGTTAGGGTTAGGGTTAGGGTTAGGGTTAGGGTTAGGGTTAGGGTTAGGGTTAGGGTTAGGGTTAGGGTTAGGGTTAGGGTTAGGGTTAGGGTTAGGGTTAGGGTTAGGGTTAGGGTTAGGGTTAGGGTTAGGGTTAGGGTTAGGGTTAGGGTTAGGGTTAGGGTTAGGGTTAGGGTTAGGGTTAGGGTTAGGGTTAGGGTTAGGGTTAGGGTTAGGGTTAGGGTTAGGGTTAGGGTTAGGGTTAGGGTTAGGGTTAGGGTTAGGGTTAGGGTTAGGGTTAGGGTTAGGGTTAGGGTTAGGGTTAGGGTTAGGGTTAGGGTTAGGGTTAGGGTTAGGGTTAGGGTTAGGGTTAGGGTTAGGGTTAGGGTTAGGGTTAGGGTTAGGGTTAGGGTTAGGGTTAGGGTTAGGGTTAGGGTTAGGGTTAGGGTTAGGGTTAGGGTTAGGGTTAGGGTTAGGGTTAGGGTTAGGGTTAGGGTTAGGGTTAGGGTTAGGGTTAGGGTTAGGGTTAGGGTTAGGGTTAGGGTTAGGGTTAGGGTTAGGGTTAGGGTTAGGGTTAGGGTTAGGGTTAGGGTTAGGGTTAGGGTTAGGGTTAGGGTTAGGGTTAGGGTTAGGGTTAGGGTTAGGGTTAGGGTTAGGGTTAGGGTTAGGGTTAGGGTTAGGGTTAGGGTTAGGGTTAGGGTTAGGGTTAGGGTTAGGGTTAGGGTTAGGGTTAGGGTTAGGGTTAGGGTTAGGGTTAGGGTTAGGGTTAGGGTTAGGGTTAGGGTTAGGGTTAGGGTTAGGGTTAGGGTTAGGGTTAGGGTTAGGGTTAGGGTTAGGGTTAGGGTTAGGGTTAGGGTTAGGGTTAGGGTTAGGGTTAGGGTTAGGGTTAGGGTTAGGGTTAGGGTTAGGGTTAGGGTTAGGGTTAGGGTTAGGGTTAGGGTTAGGGTTAGGGTTAGGGTTAGGGTTAGGGTTAGGGTTAGGGTTAGGGTTAGGGTTAGGGTTAGGGTTAGGGTTAGGGTTAGGGTTAGGGTTAGGGTTAGGGTTAGGGTTAGGGTTAGGGTTAGGGTTAGGGTTAGGGTTAGGGTTAGGGTTAGGGTTAGGGTTAGGGTTAGGGTTAGGGTTAGGGTTAGGGTTAGGGTTAGGGTTAGGGTTAGGGTTAGGGTTAGGGTTAGGGTTAGGGTTAGGGTTAGGGTTAGGGTTAGGGTTAGGGTTAGGGTTAGGGTTAGGGTTAGGGTTAGGGTTAGGGTTAGGGTTAGGGTTAGGGTTAGGGTTAGGGTTAGGGTTAGGGTTAGGGTTAGGGTTAGGGTTAGGGTTAGGGTTAGGGTTAGGGTTAGGGTTAGGGTTAGGGTTAGGGTTAGGGTTAGGGTTAGGGTTAGGGTTAGGGTTAGGGTTAGGGTTAGGGTTAGGGTTAGGGTTAGGGTTAGGGTTAGGGTTAGGGTTAGGGTTAGGGTTAGGGTTAGGGTTAGGGTTAGGGTTAGGGTTAGGGTTAGGGTTAGGGTTAGGGTTAGGGTTAGGGTTAGGGTTAGGGTTAGGGTTAGGGTTAGGGTTAGGGTTAGGGTTAGGGTTAGGGTTAGGGTTAGGGTTAGGGTTAGGGTTAGGGTTAGGGTTAGGGTTAGGGTTAGGGTTAGGGTTAGGGTTAGGGTTAGGGTTAGGGTTAGGGTTAGGGTTAGGGTTAGGGTTAGGGTTAGGGTTAGGGTTAGGGTTAGGGTTAGGGTTAGGGTTAGGGTTAGGGTTAGGGTTAGGGTTAGGGTTAGGGTTAGGGTTAGGGTTAGGGTTAGGGTTAGGGTTAGGGTTAGGGTTAGGGTTAGGGTTAGGGTTAGGGTTAGGGTTAGGGTTAGGGTTAGGGTTAGGGTTAGGGTTAGGGTTAGGGTTAGGGTTAGGGTTAGGGTTAGGGTTAGGGTTAGGGTTAGGGTTAGGGTTAGGGTTAGGGTTAGGGTTAGGGTTAGGGTTAGGGTTAGGGTTAGGGTTAGGGTTAGGGTTAGGGTTAGGGTTAGGGTTAGGGTTAGGGTTAGGGTTAGGGTTAGGGTTAGGGTTAGGGTTAGGGTTAGGGTTAGGGTTAGGGTTAGGGTTAGGGTTAGGGTTAGGGTTAGGGTTAGGGTTAGGGTTAGGGTTAGGGTTAGGGTTAGGGTTAGGGTTAGGGTTAGGGTTAGGGTTAGGGTTAGGGTTAGGGTTAGGGTTAGGGTTAGGGTTAGGGTTAGGGTTAGGGTTAGGGTTAGGGTTAGGGTTAGGGTTAGGGTTAGGGTTAGGGTTAGGGTTAGGGTTAGGGTTAGGGTTAGGGTTAGGGTTAGGGTTAGGGTTAGGGTTAGGGTTAGGGTTAGGGTTAGGGTTAGGGTTAGGGTTAGGGTTAGGGTTAGGGTTAGGGTTAGGGTTAGGGTTAGGGTTAGGGTTAGGGTTAGGGTTAGGGTTAGGGTTAGGGTTAGGGTTAGGGTTAGGGTTAGGGTTAGGGTTAGGGTTAGGGTTAGGGTTAGGGTTAGGGTTAGGGTTAGGGTTAGGGTTAGGGTTAGGGTTAGGGTTAGGGTTAGGGTTAGGGTTAGGGTTAGGGTTAGGGTTAGGGTTAGGGTTAGGGTTAGGGTTAGGGTTAGGGTTAGGGTTAGGGTTAGGGTTAGGGTTAGGGTTAGGGTTAGGGTTAGGGTTAGGGTTAGGGTTAGGGTTAGGGTTAGGGTTAGGGTTAGGGTTAGGGTTAGGGTTAGGGTTAGGGTTAGGGTTAGGGTTAGGGTTAGGGTTAGGGTTAGGGTTAGGGTTAGGGTTAGGGTTAGGGTTAGGGTTAGGGTTAGGGTTAGGGTTAGGGTTAGGGTTAGGGTTAGGGTTAGGGTTAGGGTTAGGGTTAGGGTTAGGGTTAGGGTTAGGGTTAGGGTTAGGGTTAGGGTTAGGGTTAGGGTTAGGGTTAGGGTTAGGGTTAGGGTTAGGGTTAGGGTTAGGGTTAGGGTTAGGGTTAGGGTTAGGGTTAGGGTTAGGGTTAGGGTTAGGGTTAGGGTTAGGGTTAGGGTTAGGGTTAGGGTTAGGGTTAGGGTTAGGGTTAGGGTTAGGGTTAGGGTTAGGGTTAGGGTTAGGGTTAGGGTTAGGGTTAGGGTTAGGGTTAGGGTTAGGGTTAGGGTTAGGGTTAGGGTTAGGGTTAGGGTTAGGGTTAGGGTTAGGGTTAGGGTTAGGGTTAGGGTTAGGGTTAGGGTTAGGGTTAGGGTTAGGGTTAGGGTTAGGGTTAGGGTTAGGGTTAGGGTTAGGGTTAGGGTTAGGGTTAGGGTTAGGGTTAGGGTTAGGGTTAGGGTTAGGGTTAGGGTTAGGGTTAGGGTTAGGGTTAGGGTTAGGGTTAGGGTTAGGGTTAGGGTTAGGGTTAGGGTTAGGGTTAGGGTTAGGGTTAGGGTTAGGGTTAGGGTTAGGGTTAGGGTTAGGGTTAGGGTTAGGGTTAGGGTTAGGGTTAGGGTTAGGGTTAGGGTTA